>NW_009630714.1:125037-154101 GCF_000690535.1 Cariama cristata | reverse complement strand
AATTACTTAGCTATTAAAATAGCATGATTAGCCTACCAAGTTAATGTTAGAGGGATTTAAGACATCTTGTTTTCCCTCTGATCACTTTTTTCAAGTTACCTTACAGCTCTGTGAGGTAGGGGTATTGTTTCCAATACAGACAGAGCAACCATTATTCAGCAAGTGCAGGATAGTCCAAATATATAGACTTTTCTTTAAACGAGACTATTCTTAAAAGCTTCCAGCTAAGAGAAAACAAATGTCTAATAAAAAGGTGCAGTCAGTGTTTTTGAAAACAAAAGTTCAATCCTTAGATTTGCTATTTTAAAAATGCCTTTATTTTACTTTTGATAATATTAAGCATCTAACATAAAAAAAATTTTCTCTTGTATTTCCATTTAGCCATAACGATGTCTGCAACAGACAAACAGGCAACAGACAAAAAGAACCCATATTTCCTCTTTAAAACTTTCTTTTTTTTTTTTTTTTTAATTTTAGTGTGCCAGACTGAAAAATCATCAGGAAGTCAAAAGTGCCTGCCTTAACCGAGTTACCTTGTGCTTTGCAGGACTGGCAAATACACACGGGGCACTGTTTAAACTGTAACCTTTCCTCCAGATTCAGCCTTGAATCCCCAACAGGGAATTCAGCAACTGAAACCCAAATCGAACGCCCACGAGCCCCGGTAAGCCACATAAATGAAGTAAGTATCGGAGTGACTTTCACGGATAACGTTGCCCTTGCCAGGGCAGGGGCTGTATTTCAATTATAAGCTGGCTAGCATGTGTAGTGGTCTGGAAAACAGTATGAGCAATAACATATGCAAAATTATGCTTACGAGGAGCGGCTGAGGGAGCTGGGGTTGTTTAGTCTGGAGAAGAGGAGGCTGAGGGGAGACCTGATCGCCCTCTACAACGACCTGAAAGGAGGGTGTAGCCAGGTGGGGGTCAGTCTCTTCTCCCAGAGAACTAGCGATAGGACAAGAGGGAATGGCCTCAAGCTGCACCAGGGGAGGTTCAGGCTGGATATTAGAAAGAACTTCTTCACTGTAAGAGTCGTTAGGCATTGGAATGGGCTCCCCAGGGAGGTGGTGGAGTCATCGTCCCTGGAGGTGTTCAAAAAACGTTTAGATGTGGTACTTCAAGACATGGTTTTGTGGGCATGGTGGCATCAGGTATACGGTTGGACTTGATGATCTCTGAGGTCTCTTCCAACCATAACGATTCTATGATTCTATGATTCTATGTAAATGCTGAACTCCGGTACTCGCCCTGTGAGGAGACTCAGCCAGGGCTGGCAAGAGCTATCAGCAATGAGTTCCGATAAAGTAGGCTTGCTGGCCTCTCTCTGTGCCGGCCATCTCCCTGTCTCGTGTTGTCCAGGGACTGAACTTCAGCGGTTCTTGCACTGAATGAAGCTAAAGTACAGGCAGTTGTTTCCGCCAGTGTGACACTGTTCATGCCTGTATTAAAGACAGAAAATACTTGCTTTCTCTGTTCCCTTTCCCATGCATCAGTCAGGAGTAGGAGGGAAGAAGAGGCTACCATTCCTCATGAAGATCAAACATTACTCCTCACCATTTCCAAAAATGTCATATGTCAACATAGACGCAGGATTTTCCTCACCTACCCAAAGTCCTGATATTCATTCCTGAATTTGCATTGTACTTGGATATCTGTTCCTGCTCTACCTGATATCCTGACTGTATTAACTAAGCAAGGTCACATTCAGCAAAACCAGGAGGTGAAGGCCAAAAATGAAATTTGTATCTTAGAAACAGACCCAACAGCGATGTGACTGTTCCTGTCTGTTGCACAGACCTGAATCCGTGTGACACGTTCACACCATTCCTAGCTATTTCCGTGCCATGCAAGCAGGCTGGTGCCCACACTGCCTAAACTGAGCTGGCAACCAAGTCCACAAAGCCTGCCATCTGCACCAAAGTCGAGCGGCAGTGTACACATAGTCCCAGCTAAAGCAATGCACTTAAACCCAGCTGTGACTTAACCGTATTAAAACCAGCTCTAAACACCAAGGACTTCACTATGCGGAGAAGCAATCACCAGAGGCAGGCTAGAGGAGAGCTCTCCACTTTGCTCTTTGGATCCGGGCCCGTGTAACCATGACATGTATTCTCGGAAAACTCTCACTTTTAAAGGGCAGAAAATATCTAAATGCTTTTTTTGTTCCTGAAATTTGTGCTCCATTTTTTTATTAGTAAGTATTTTAAGGCTTATCTCTGTGCTTGGTTGACTTTGACCTTTTAGTTACTAATGACATAATTAGGCTTTGAACTTGTATATCACTTCACAGCTTCTCACTTTCCCACAAAGGCACTGGTGCTCAGTGGTATTTCCACCTCTTCCTACTTTTGTATGCACATTTCTGCCTCCTCAACACACAATAAATTCAGCCAACACAAGCATACTTTATACCAGTTGATTAGGCTTCAGGTTGAGGCTGAGGAAGTGCTTTGAAGCAAAGTTCTGATTTTCATCATTTTTGAAATATTTTGTGGGAAATAAAATTCTTTGTCGGTTTTCCAGTTACACTTTGTAAAACAAAGGAGAATAGTTTAAACTATTAAGGTATTCCATTTAAAGTGTGTTTCTTCTTGTTGAACAGAGTACAAAATAATTCACTCTGAAGGTTAATTGACTTCAGATCAGATATCATGACTTGGAACAAAAATCTGGATACTTTTATCCAACATTTTTTTTGGAGAAGAATTCAGTAGAGATTGTTGTGAATCTTTGTGAAAGAAGGTGTATTATCAGCAGAAACGACTTCCTCATGATTTTTATGAAAAATCCTGGAGTAGCAGAACTACACTGTGACAGATGCACAGAATCCTGAGCATCCAGGAAGACAGGACACTGCTGTTTACAAAACAGACGATAACATACAAGAGACATGCAAGAAAATAACCTGTCCTCTCTTCTGGAACTTATATTTATCTCTCAGATTAGAACATGGAGCTACAACCCTTTCTCATAAATGTTTGAGAGGTCATATGGCAACAGACAAGGAGTAGGAGAATTGGTTGAAGAGTGCATTATTCACAAAGGCCCCACATCAGGAAAGCTTTTAAAAATTCCTACTCAGGAAAATTTTAAACATATGTACATACACAGTTGAAAGGATCCACATGATAAAGGCAAGTTAATGAGTTTTTTTAAGTGTTTTCAGATCTTGCCTAATCATAGACTCTGCAGGACACGGGCTGTTGTTGTCTAGCTGCTTTGCAGCTCTCCTTTCTGCATGCCCTGACCAAGCAACATCCTTTAGAGATCACACAGAAGAGCTATTCTGGGTTTCTAAGACAAGGGAAGACATTTTGTTGAGTTTCAGACTTAACCCCTGTCGCATCTGTGTGGTTTACTTTGGGGGCTGATTTTGGTTTAGTGGAGGAGGGAGAACCTAGATGGCTAGTACGTCATATAGGGTATTGCAAATATTACCAACATACCGAAGAGATGGACAACAGAGAGTTGTGACATTTTGCACCAGAAACTGTCTTCTAAGAGTATCTCATACAATGTTATCTTTGGAAATATCTATGTTGACTCTTTTTTTTGCTCTTCATAAGGGGGAACACACTCCCTGGATCCAGTTTCTCTACAGTGAATTCTGACTGGGTCAATGAACACACTGAACACGGTGTGATTCTGGATCTGCCGCATGACATCACCAAAAACATAATGAGAGAAGAGGAAAATGATACCCAGCTGGGAGGTGATGTTGACTCTTTTGAGGGACAAGAGGCCTTGCAGAAGGAACTAGATAGACTGGAGCGTTGGGCTATGGTTAATGGGGTGAAATTTAACAAGTCCAAATGCCAGCTTCTGCACATAGGATGGGGTAATGCCGGGCACAAGTATAAAATGGGAGAGGAGTGGCTGAAAAGCAGCCCTGCAGAAAGAGATTCTCTCATGAAAACACAGCCTCAATTTTGTTGACTCTTCCTTCTACTGAAAAAAATGTCTAAATTATTATTGGTTATTTATTTTTTGAGGAGAATAAGTCACTTTCAGGAAAACTTGGTCTCAGGAAAACTTTTCAGAATTATTCATACCTAAGGGACCAAGAATTGAAGATCATTAACAAAAATGTATATTCATAATGAATAAGTTAAAGAGATAAATCTTCTCTTCTCTTTCCTTTTTATCAGGCTACATTTCTGATGATAGAAACAGACCAGTAGAAGCAGAATTCCTGGTTCTGAACAACAAGTCATGCAGTTGCTTATTACTATATTGCTGGTTGTTTAGGTCAATTCCTCCTGCCTTTTCTCTTACTAAGAAGGGTATCTCCATTTTTATGAGGAAGTTGTAAAATGAATGGCATGCACTGGGCCCTTGTACAAGCACAAATAGTACTCTGCCTTTTCTAACCAATGCACATGCAAATGCTTTGACATTGGAAGCCAAAGCCATACTTAAGGTGTCTGTAGCTTGCCCTCGTGCAACAGAGAACAGTTTCTGATTTGTGGGTTTTTGAGGGCTTTTTTTTTTGGTTGTAATTGCTCCCAGATAAATATGTTTACTTAAACAAACCAAAACTTTTCCACCCAAACTGACAAATTCTAGATTTACTTACTGTAATAGCTCACAGTTTCAAGCTTGGGGCCTCAAATAGCTTTTCAGGTATGCAACAATTTTCGATATGCTGACTCAACTGACATTTTGATTATAAGTGGCTCTTTCCGTCTTTTAATATCTTTGAAAATAAAGCCACTCAATTAAGTCTTAAAATATGGAATAAAGAATCTAATTTTCAGCACAAAGCCACTTACCTTTCAAGGGATTTGGCTCAGGAGCTGATTCAGATGAGTCAGTATTTGTAGATTTAACCCCAAAAGCATGGTGTGACTCAAATGTAAGTAATAAGAGATTCAAAGAACCTTTCATTCCAGTATAGTTAGCATCAGAATAAGATTTTTTTTTTGTAGCTTGGCCTTTGAGTCAAAAAATCCTCAGTTTTTCCCTGTTACTTCAGTGATTTCACTGCCTATAACTGTGTTTCATTTGTTACTCTGTAAATAAGTTATTTATGGGTTTCTGTATCAGAATTCAGGAATAAGTCACGTTTGTGAGAAATAAGGGAAGTCAAAGGTACCTGTGGAATGACTGCTATGATTGTATGCTTATTTGTAGTATATGGCTTAACCACCCCACGTTTCCATGCCCTGTGGGATCTCAAGCTATGTGGAAGCCCATTTGCCACCACAGCTGGTTTTTTATTGCTGGTTCCTGTTTATTATTCTATATATAGAACATCTGATATATGAACATTTCCTGTTCTGTTAACAGTTCATACTAATTTAGAATTCTTTTATGAGCACACATGTTAAAACCTGTTTCAGCAAGGTATTTGAATATGTCTCTGTTTAAGAATGCAAGTAGCCTCAGTGCTGAACTGCCTTAATTAATCAAGGCAGACGTAAAGTATAAGGAGAGTCAGAAATAAGAGAACATCCTTTAAGCAAAAGAAAGATTAGGTTTTCATTGGAAGCTACTGTACCTCACGAAAATTTCTGCAGACTGTTGGCAGTTGTTTAAAGTATTTAAAACACAGCAAATATTCAGTAATGGAATTTTACTTTGGAACACTTTATTTTAAATTAGCCAATCCCTATCAATAACAGCAAGCAATCTAAAGGCATGATTCCAAACTCTTAGGCTTATTTGAGAGCTATGTGCCATGTCTTCTTCCCACTTGCTATTACTCTCTTGTGTTTGTTCAAATTATGCATTGACTAAAATAGATGAGGCAGAATATATTTATTTCATTAGCAGTAAATGCCCTGCAGGCAAAGTTCAAGTTGTAGTTTCAATGTATACGAAATATGCATAAAGATCAATAGTCACCTATGTGTTCTAAAGCTCACTCTCTAAGTCCTCCTTTGGGACCTTATTTGTGGATGAAAGATTAAAAAAAAAAAACCCTATTTTTGTCCATCTTTTGGTATAGGTCTAAAATAGAATGTATTTGAAGGTATGCATACATAAAACTTATACATGTTATTATTTATAGTATAGCATATATATGTGTCTGTATATAATTTTTTATTCCTGATAGAACATTTGGAGTCCATATATAGAATTAATTCTCATTTGTAAGCCACCTCCAGTGCTAAGTTATAGTATTAGTATAGATGAGATTATATAAAACTGTATTATATCATACTTATTATAGTAAACATGTTGATATGTTTGACATAAACAACTGAGTCATATAGACCTCAACATCAACTAGAATCACTATGATCATGAAAACGAATATCTAAAATAGACAAAAGCAATATAGAGAAGGTAGATGAGGCATCTTTAGGGGAACAGTACTTTCCAATTCCAAGATCAGATAATCCCTTTTGCCAGGTCATATGAACAAGACACAGAAAGCCATAAAAACTGTTAGCAGGTTTTGTTCTGCTGCTTTGTGCTTTAACCCTTGACAGGAAACAAGTTCCAATGGGATATTCAAAATACAGTTTAGATATCAGCTGTTATCAACATTTTCACTATGTCAGGACAGGCAGTGAAAATAAAGTTTGCTGTCTTCTCAGCTGTCTGGGCAACCTCTAACAGTGTTTGTGTGAAAATCAGAGAGCATCCTCTCAGTGCGTTACATCTTGCATGGGTTTTTGAAGTTTTCAATAAGACTATTACATCATCTGCCAAACGTGATTCATTCCAAACTTTGCAGCCTTCTCCATCAGGTTTACGCAGTTCAATAGTCCTACCAGGGACTTCAGCCTAAACTAGCACTTCATTGCGCTCCGTGCCTCTGCTAAGCAAGAGGCAGAGTTCACCTCCCTACACCGCGACCCACTGGACTGAAACTGTGCAAATGAGTTAGAAAAAAAAAAATAAAGACATTTATACTGGTTTTAGTTTCCCAAATACTCCTTATTTATGTCTTTGCTACACATTCATTTTATTCATTATAACATACATATTCTAATTTGGGGATATATTTCATATTGTTCCACATTCTGGAATGCACATGGACCAAGCGTCTATCTCCCTCCTCCCTTCGGTGTCCTGGAAACAGGTAGGAGCTGGACAGCACAACAAGGATGCACATTAAATACGTCAGGGCTTGTTAATACAGTGCCAACAGCAGCACGAGAGTTGGGTAATCTGCCTTCATGCTCCAAACCAAGCACAAAAGACAGAAACTGCTTTGCACGGTTTCCCAGCAAAGACAAGACTCACTGTACATCAATGTGCAAACAATCCTTTCCTTGTTTTCACTTGCAATTAAATACTATACTGTATAATGCTGCAGTGGAAGACACTACGTAATATTCTGGTATTTGACGTTTAAGAATGCAGAGCTGATTAATGACATATTCTACCAGGAGAGTGGGGTGCCATAGCAGTACTGCCAATTCTTACAATTACCTACAATAACTTCTCTTGAATCCTGAGCAGCATTTTCATAAATGGAGAAAACTCAGTCATTGAATAGGTCTGTATTTGCACTGTGATTCTTAGACAGAGATGTTAAATGAGCTTCCTATGACTATTTTCTTTAACAGCATTAATGACTTCTCTTAATTATTCTGTCTTGTTGAGAGAAGACACAAATTGTTGGCATTTTCTTACTGAAATATTTTATGTTCTTAGATAGTGTAAGATTACTAGTAGTAACCACAAAGTAGTGCCTCAAATCCTGCAAAATATTCTTTCACTTTTATCGAAAAATCGGGAGTTACACAGTGGAAAGAGAAAAAGAGTCAGACTTTCCTATCATCTGGGAGTGAGGTTTCTCATTTGCATACTTCTAATTTGGTGCTGATATCCTGCAAGCACTGTAATATCATGCTAAACCAACTCCTGACTTTTTTAATATCTACAAACTTCTGTGTAAACTACGCAAGCTACCTCTTCAAGTAAAAATAAAATTTACCAAATAAGTGGGCTTCTCATTTTTATAACAAAATTCAAATTTTCTAATACATAGTAGGACAGCATATACTCCATGCAATGGTCTCTCTTCATGTCTATTTTCATCTATTTAAAAAAATACATATGACCGTAAATATTTCAGTTTGTGTAGTCACTACTTATTTGGCCTCCTCCCTTCACTCAGCCCTAACCTGTTTATCTTCTGACTGGCAAATATTTCTTCCTGAAGGAGATGCATCAAGTTTCTGGTGGTAACTTCCTCTGAAGCATGTTTCTTTCCTCTTGCAAAACTTTTCCTTCAAGTCACAGATTTTACAAGAGCATCTTTTCTAAATGCCTGCCGAACACTTGGTCAAGAACACCAGCGTATGAAATCGGTGCGTTTGGCACTGTGAAATAAAATCTCCATCCAAAATTGTCTCTACTGGTATGTCCTATGGTAACAGGAGGTTCACAGCCATTATAATAATAATGGATCTTTCTGACTCTAGAAACAGATCTAGCTGGAAACATTAGTCCCACTTTCTCTTTTTTCTTTTTTTTGCTCTCAGTGTTTCAAAGGGCAACATACGTTGCATTCAGTCATTTCTGTTTATCTGAAGATTTTTTAAGCGACTTTGTGGCATTCTGAAGATGGTCAGGTTTTGCTGGAAAGGAGGGATGAATTGCAGTGGTCCTAAGGCTACTCTACATTATGCTGGGGAAGATTAACAGGAGTGTTTTAAAAGTAGTTTAAAGCCACCCCTGCATGCATCATGGTTTCTGTGAAGGTGAAACTAGAACTTCATTCAAAAAATTTTTGTGACTTTCCCAAGTGGCTCATACAACCTGAGGCTGCTCATTAGTTCACCTTAAGTGGCCTGTTAATACGAGCATGTATTAACAGCAAGCAGGCAGAAACTTCTCTTCCGCTCTCTCTGCTTTCCTCCTTATCACTGAAGTTGGGGTTTATAGTTAACTGTGTCTAAAAAGTAAATTAACCTTCCATATTAACAGATTAATCCTCCTTGCCTACAACACGGTTGCCCGTTCCTAGAAGGTAGGAGGCTGCTTCTGGCTTCTTCCTCGCGTAAATCAGGAAGCCAACCCACCCCTCCACATCCAAAGGTCACTGCCAAAACCAGTGTCAACGAAACTCCTCCAGGCTTGCTGAAGAGCATCCAGAAATACAGGAAGGCCAAAGAAGTGACAGTGATAAAATTAGCATCCTAGTAACTGAGAATATTTTTCTCAATATTGCATTTTTAGGTTCTAATGCAATGCTTTCACTTTCTTCTCCCTCACGCTCATTCTTTTAATTTATTGGCTTCTCCCGCAAGGGAAACAACCCGTGCATGTTATATTCTAGGGCCAGAGGTGACTTCCGTGGTGGTTCATCCTCCCTTCATGCATCAGACCAGAAAACTTCTTCTGATAGATGTCTGCGTGGGTACCAACCATGTTAAATTTGTACAGATACTGAAAGAAAGGCCATGGTGTTTTCTCCTTTGTCTTTATCGATGTCTGTCTTCTCATGCCAGGAGAAGACAGTGCCTCCTGATCCCTTTCCCATGACACGAGGGACACACAGCAAATGTCCTCGCAGTGTCAGCTAGGGCCGCTCTTGGTATGTCAACCTACATGTTTGCATGTGGCAAGTCCCCCAGTTTGATATCTTTGCTAGCAGCAAACCAGGGAGTGAAACAGTAGTGTCTGGGGTCGTATTTAAATGTGGGGACTCAATAAAATAGTCCAAGGCTTCTGTTCAGGGCAGTAACTCATCCTAAACCACATCCCCAAAATATTCCAAACTGCTTTAATGGATTTATACCTAGGATGAATCACTTCACCACAGCTGCTGTTTCAGCAAAATTACATAAATACTGTTTTCAGGGGGCAGGAGGGAGAGAAAGGGGATTTCTTCATGTTTTGTTCCTTTTGATAAAATCACTAAATGGGGAATTTCTTCATACTCCCCCACAGGAATTCTAATTGAGTGACAGTTTTGAAATCTGCCATGGACTGCAGACATATATTTATGCCTTGAATTCATCACTTGAAAGACTACTTTAACAGTAATGGTAAATGTCACCACACACTTTGAACAGACAGTGCTCCTAAATGCTGGGGGAAGACGAGTTTGAGGGACACTTGCTTTTAAATGTTTTGCAAGAATGTGACATTTACTTCCTATGCTACTACATCTCAAGAAATATTTTCAAGTCAGCCGCAAAGAGCTAAGTGGAGAGAACTTGAAAGGATGAGAAAGATTTGAGGTCACACAAAATGAGTACTTTAGTAACTAAGGAAGAACAGAGTGGTCAGTAAGTTTAGATCATGTAAATCATAAATCTTTGGAAGAAGCTTGCAAATGGTTATAGTGATGGTTCAGTGTGCATGTCTTAATGAGAAATGAAGTTCGCTGCTTTTTAACGTCCACAATAAAAATAATGATTTTTAACAGTTTTAAAGTCCTATGTAAATCCGATAGTTTTAAATCATAAGGATTTAATAGAAATTTAATTTTGCAGCACTAATTATAAATATATGTTTTTAGGATAGGCTTGTGATTTTCAGGTTTGCTAATACAGCTTTGTTTATAATTAACTTCGTAACCTAGGAACAAAACAAAAGAAAAAACCCACCAAAAACCTCAAACAAAAAATGCTTCCTAGCAGGCAGTTGAATAATTCATGAATATTGTCTTTTATAAATTCAATTTCCATCCTTTCACTACCAAAAGCAATTGTGGTAACTGGGCTAAAGGTAATTGGGTTGTTGCTGGCTGAGCCTGATGTCAGTGGGATGGAAGGATTTTAGGAGAGCACGCTGCATGGGGGGATCCTTGCAGTTCATCTCTCTCCTCTTCTTGTGTTCGTCTCATCCTAGCTCCTAGCATGGCAACTAAACACGTGCTATACCTAGGAGAGGTAACAATGATCTGTCTTCTTTTTCACACTGTGGCAGGATCAGCATTTGAGAGTTTTAGAGCAAATGGGTGAATATTGCATATCTGTCTACACGTTCAAGAAGTTGGAAGACTTGTTAAAGGTAGTGCAGAGAGAACACATCCTCCAACGTATGCAAAAAGTGCACTTACGCAGGGAATGGTTCCGTAGCACAGAAATGTCTTTGACCTTAGTTTGGGACGGATTTGCCCCTCGCTTTCTTCTAATGAAGCCATAAAATGATTCTACAGGAAATTACTTAACAAAATGTTAATTAAACATTTAATTGTACATTTTTACATGATTTTTCACTATCCCACATTTTTTCTAGAATCAAAGGCAAAATCAAAAGCAAAACCTGAACTGATATTCTCTCTATGCTTATCTACCACGTTACGTCATTTCGATGATGACATGGAACAAATTGTTTGACAAAACTAACTTGTCCATTTGTTGAAGTATTTGAATCCAGGCCAGATGCCATTCTGGAAAATACCTGTTAGGCAAATACAAGATACCAAGCTTAAATCAGCCATCATTTGATGAATGTTTCTGACTTGTGTTAAACAAGAGTTGGACTAACTGAGCTCACAGTCTCCCTGGATTTAAAAACCTAAAAACTTGGATTAATATTACCCTCATCTAGACATCAACACTGCAGAAGTCCATGCCAGAGCTAGCTGTCTAGGATCCCTTTATGACTGTCGGGAGATGAATAGGCACCTCTAGGTCATGATTCATCTCACCCTAATATGGTCATCTGAAACGGTGCTTATTTTTCTCCACCAAGTATAAGAAGAGTCTAGACGGGTGGCTCAGACATAAATGTTACATTATATACATCTGAAGTTAGGCAAAATCCAATGAAACCATAAATCCAGATGTCTTAGTGCTATGAATCCAGTGACTTGTCTTTAGAAAACACTCAAAAACAGCTGATGGTGAACATTTTGTGTACACCAACAGCTTCGTTTTATACCTAATACCTGACAGCCTCTCTGAGGTAGTGTGCATGGGATCTCAACCTTCAGCCCTGTGGTCTAGGGGGAATGATCCTTGCTCTGTACCCTAGGCCACTGTAACTCGGAGGAAGAAATTTTCCTTGCAGGGGAATGGAGGATTCAGATATTTGCTAGCTTAACACTTGGTTTCACCTCTCCTTTGTCTCTCTCCCTCTCTTTCTTTGTATGTGAGACTATGCATATCACCTTCTGAATTTGTTCAGTTGTTTGGAAAGAGAGACAAAATCCTGGCAGTGGTGAGTCCTTTAATAGCAGAAAGGTCAATGATAAATGAATGAAAAATTTTGATTTTATCATACATCTCTGTTTCCCAGAGACATAATGTCTGCCTAGACCGGCAGACGTGAGCACTTCCGAGCGTACGTCGCCAGCTGCCTTGTTGACCACTGTTTCTGTCAAAGCGGCAAGGAGAGCTGAGCATCCTCGGAAGCGTTTGAGCTGCTGCTGCAGAGAGAAGGAAGCTAGATGAGAGCACAGCTCTGGGAACACTGAATATATATACACATATACCTCAATATATACATATATTTTGTATATATGTATATACAAAACCACATATATACACATACAGATACTACATACATATACAGACTGTGTATAGTATATACACCGCACTATATACACTATATACTGTATATATAATAAATTTTGTGTATAAAACTCCTGGAAACGGAGTGGCACCGAGGCCAGGGAAAAGGTGGCTGGACAGGGGTACAGCTGCCGCCTTCCCCTTCCCCTGTGCCTGCGTGGGAGAAGCGGGGTGGCTCTGGGATCCTTCGGGGTGCATTCCCTACAAGCTGTGGCGTGTGTGGTGGCGTGGAGCTGTTAAATGCACAGACTAGAGAGTGCTAGCTGTTTGCTGGGGTCACTTCAAGTAATGGTGCAAGTGGAGACTGCTAGGAATTTCACCCACAAACAGACTCTGAAAAGACTTGGGCATTCAGCATTCGTTTGCGGAGTAGCACAGAAGGCTAAAAAACAAAATTGTTGCCGGCACTTGGGCAGTTTCAGTAGTCTGATGGTGATGTTGTTACGGCTGTTCTGGCCCAGGTCTGACCTTGGCAGTGCTGTAGGGAGGGTGAAGAAGGGTAAGGGTCCTGGAGACGGCCATTGGCAGGGAATATTTTCATCTTCCCTGCTAAAATGCTGCTCTGAACGGGTGGTTTGTCCTGCCTGGATTTTGCCATGGGCCGGCTGCGCTCTGAAACTGCTCCATGGCTCCAGGACCCTTTTGGAGTGAGCACAACAGCCGTAAGGATGACCGATCTGGCAAACGGAACTCCGGGTGTATTTCTCCTGGTGCTTTCTGGGGAAGCATCAGCTTTCTGACAGCCAGGCCATTTCTGAGTCCCAGTGATAGCCTGCGGTCCCCAAAGCTCATGTGAAGCTGACCTGCGCCTGCGCCGAGGTGAGGTGCTTCGGTGAAAGGAAATTTTCAACATATTTTGTGGATGGTAGATGGCAGCATTGCATTTCTTAAACAGTTTAGTTTGTGGAAAATAGGAAGAATAACAGCACACTGAAGCTCTGAAGAGCAGAATGCTGTCAGTAATGAAAGCTCAGATAGACAGAAAAGTCATATAATTAAAATACTATGTTTACTAGGGGGTTTTCTGGAACAGAAGATACATTATACTTTGTTCTTGGCCACGTACATCTTTCCCACTCATGTGAGTTAGCAGTTGATAACAGCACTGCTCATATTTCATGGGTCTTCAGGATTAGGCCCGTGATATAAGTCGGTTGCTTGTGATTTATAGCGCTCATGAGGAGCAGCGCTGTTGCGAAGAGGGTGGGTGAACCTTACCCCATGGACACAGGGATTTAAATCTCGTGCAATTTTATCGCAGCTGAACAAGGCAGACTTTGTTATCTCAGTTCATGTATGAGTGGATAAGCATCCACATCACCGAGTTCTTGATCCAGAAAAGCACTTGAGCAAGTATTTAGCTCTAAGCATGAGTAAGTTCATGGTTCTAATAAGATTACTCATATGGTTAAAGTTTGTCAGACAATTAAGGGCCTTTCTGGATCAGGGCCTAAAGCAATCATTGCAACTCAGCAGTCTTTGTAGAGAGGCCAAAGACTGAGTAACTTTGTTGAGTATGTTGCCCTCTTCTCCTTGGTAGCTTCAGGTTAGGACTGATATTGTATGTTAACTTCGCAATGCAACTAGACTCTCAGTTGTGTCCCCTGTGCTAAGGAGCAACCTTTAAAGCTGTGAATATCGTGGCTTCATTGAGCAAGTTGACCCTGAAAAAGAACCTGAGCTCCCAGGTGGGTCTGGTTAGACTGATCCCCAAATGGTGGGGCTCAGCCAGAGGGCTGGCAGTCATTGGACCCACCACAGTTGGTTTCCAAGCTTTGAAGAATAGCAGTGGTGGAAAAGGAGCTCTCAAGCAAAAGAAATGGATTTTGGCACAGTTTGGAATAGGAGAAAAAGCTGCTTGGTTACTTGGGGTTAGGCACCTCAATCTGATGGGGTTCTCTAGCTGGAGACTGCTGTTAAGTGATAGTTTGGGTTCCTGATCCCAGCCCCAGGCACTGTGAAGCTGCACATCTGCCTAAACTAACAAAGGGGTGATTTCAAAAGGAGCTGAAAGGTGCCAAGAGGGTAGGAAACTGATGGAAGATGGAAGGTTAAAGACGGATGGAGGTTGAATTTTCATGGGAGTGTTCACCTTGAAAGAGAAGGTAGTGGGAGAGTTGCTGTCTGTGTCTATTAGATTGTATTGCAATATTCTGGAGGGGATGAACTCTGACAAAAGGTTGAAAGGTGAATCATCCGTGTCCTGCAAAGAGCAAAAGTTCTCCTTGCTGTAGCAAGTTGCTGTTAAAATATAAGACGAACTCATGCTATACAATCTTGTGAGCTTTTCTTTTGTTGCAGCACGAACCCATAGGTAAACATAGACTCCAGCTGTAAGCAACAGTTTAAACATACATAAAATAGGAAAACCTACATGAATACAGGCTATTTTTGGAAGAACAAGACTGTAAAATCAGGCCTACATGTGAAATGTGTTCTAGAGCTCATTCTTCCACTATGTGACTGGTACAGAGACAGTTACTTCATGTTATTAAAGTCAGACTCTAATCTTGTGATGGGAATGCTGTTTTTATAACAGGCTCTGGTGTAAATTAACAAGAATTAAACCTGTAGTCTGGCTGGAATATTGATATTCTGTTCATCGCCAGGTCACTGTTTAGTGTCAAATAAGACTTGATCAGTTTTACTTACAGTCATTGCAATAGGTTTATAAAGTAAAACTGCATATAATTCTTGTGCAGCTCTCATTTTTGGAACAGTTTAATCTCTGATAGCATCAAGCGATCAGCACTCCAGTTGGTCATACATTGTTTGGTCTGGCTTTATTTTAGTTTTCCTTTTGTTCTTACCATGGAATATTTTGACGTTTGTTGAAACTCGCCGAACTTCCAACTTTCCATTTGGAAATTGGTTGAAGAAAGATAGTTTATTTTCAGTAGAAAATGAATTTAAGTATGTCAGACTGCATGTTTCAGGGCTGCTCTGATGCCTCCTAAGAGTTACCCTTCAGACAACCTCTTCACTCGTTCTTCCGTCTGGGCAAAGCTGGGCTGAGCTCTGTGCAGTTTATGGGCTTCATGTCCTTCCTGGTGTAGGACTTGCCTCATTCACTGAAATTGTTCCATCTTACACCACTTGTTAGGTGCTATAAATTACTGAGTTTAATTCTTTGACAGCGATATTTGTCGTTTTTTGGGAAGGAGGAAACTTTCAGCAGAAAGCAGACATACCTTTTGCAAGACTTCATGAAGTTGAAATCCTGAAACTATTTTGTTAGAAAACATTTGACCTGATAAAACAGTCCCTTTAAAGCCCAAAAGCTTATCGAAGTCAATTAAAAAATAGAAACTTACAGTGCATTGCTTCTTGTTGTACAAACAACGTCTCTTTAATCGTTGCCTTCCAATGGCAAGTTTTGCACTGATGTCTTCTCATCGATTAATACTAGACATGCTTGACTGTATTTTCTATCAACACAATGTCATTAAGAAAGTGACTAGTTAAAATAACATTCACACCCAGGGCTACTTTGGTTCATGTACTTTGCCAATCAGGAAAACACATTTTTTTTTCACATACGTTTAAAATTTTTTGCATCTAAATCGCAAGTCTGTACAATGCACATCTCCAGTTTCTTTAGCTTGCATATTAGCACACAAAAACTGCAGGCATGCTTATGGAAATGTCACCTGAGTTTGTGTCATCCAAATGCAAGGACAGTTTTTAGTTTACCAACTGAAAAAGCTGAGCCAAAAGTCTTTATGCAGTCCATCTGAGGGACACCTGGGGTGGCGGTGGCAAGTCAGAGCACCAAATAAAGTAACGGGGGATCAGGGAAAATTATCTATGGGTTTTTCTAGTGATTGGCCTGTAATAGTCTATGCTTGCTGATCATGGATGAAAGGAAGCAAACCACACAATACATAACAGGGTGGTGAACAATCAAGTGTAGGACTGTAGGACTTGTAGGCAAAATATTATAGTTAGTGGGGATTTTTTGTGGTGGTACACGTTAAGAATATGCATCAGAGGAACATGAGATGCAAGATGCAACAGAAAGCTTGAAGACCTGGCAAAACTTCACAGTTTCATCTCCTCTTGTCTACATAGCCATGCATGCCAAGAAGAGGGAATGACTGTAATTTTAAGTTTCCCAGAGTGGCTTGTGCCTGAGCTGTTAGCGTGTGTGTAAGAAGTTGGAAGTCTGCGGGGAAAGTGGAGGTTTAGCTAAAGGATCTCAAGGATACTTGAGCCAAATGGCAAAACTTTAAATAGGGAATGCTTGAAAATTGTTTCTCTTGCAAAAGCTTTAATGTATCTGTAAAATTACACTGTATTCACAGGTATGATGCCAAATGGCTAGACTACATTTAATAGCAAAAATATAAGTGGGATTTAAATTCTGCTTTTAGTGCAAATCTCAGTACAACCTTAACTACTTACTTCAATAGCATATCAAAACAGTTATAGCTTGTTATTAATAATGCAGTCACACTAAGCCGTTGAGCTGGAGGAAGATATAGGGACATTGAGTTGTTTGGTTTTTTTTTTCATAAAGGTACTGATTTTTTTTTTTTTTGTGTGAAGTATTATCTTTCTGGGAAAACACGGTTTTTGAAGGGAAAATTGTTCTCATTCCTTGTGAAAAAGAGATTTACCGCTCTATTCTGAGCATAAGAGCTCAGATTTATTCAAAGCAGGTTTGTAGATTTCTAAAGGAATTATTGAAATAGTTGCTTTTCAGGTCAGCTAAATGACCTATTAATGTAATTCTTTGCAACATGCTTATTTTTTTTTAATTGGTGAGTTATAGGGCAGTCTTTGTTACTAAATGAATACAGTGTGTTTTGTTTCACAGTGCTGAGGCACAGCTGTGATCACTGTAGAATTTGGTTTTACTTGCAGAATTTAACAAAAAAACCTTCACACTTTTTCCTTTAAATTAGACCTGAATCTGTTGTATGATTAAGATTGATTAATCCTCCACCACAGGACATAAAATAGATGTGTCTCTGATATGTCTCATGTATTTCTAATATAGTCCAAACACATAGCAACTTTCTGTTGGGGTCTACCCAGGGAGAACATCAAGAAATGCTTTTTTATTGTGAGGGTGACCGAGCGCTGGTACAGGTTGCCCAAGTAGGTTGTGGAGTCTCCATCCTTGTAGATATTCAAAAGCCGCCTGGACATGGTTCTGGGCAACCTGCTCTTGGCGGTCCTGCTTGAGGAAGGGGGTCAGACAAGACAACCTCCAGACGTCCCTTCCAACCTCAACCAGGCCATGGTTCTGTTATCCCTTTGTGAGCATAGTGTGGGGAAGGAAGAGAAGGCAAGGGAGAGTTGATGAGAAAGAGGGATAATGGGAAACCTTTTTACTATTTCAATAGACCTTTTGAATATTCTGATTGTAAAAACTAGCTAGCAAAGTAGTGCAATAAACCTTAATGATATGAAGTACAGGGCCACTGGGTGTTTGCTAACAGTAACGGAAGCCAATTTTCCCAGTTGGACAAACTGAAGATGATCTGTCTTGGGACCTCTATAGGAGAACTACTCTCAGTGGACTTTCCAACAGTAAGAAAGTTTCTCCAAGATTTTGAAGGCTTACCAAAATCCTATGACTCTGTTGTTTCCCTATAAACGCTACTTTCCATCTACGATTTTATTTTTGGTGTCAGGGGGGTGAAGGGAGAAATGTTGTCTAAATGTTTTCCCTGCCTTCCCCCTTGGTTCTTTTCCTTTCAAGAAATGAATAGGATGACTCATTTCCTACTCTGTGACTTGTTCTCTTGGGCTACGTCTAAGCTTCAGAAACCTGGCCACTGTGTCCTGCAGGTTCCTTCCAGCTTGTGTGCCCAGGTTTCCTACTGTTAGGTGGTGGACATGGTGAGCAACTACTTCTCACTGTGATAGGGAACGGGGATAAGGTCAGAGCATGAGCATGGGTGGGAATTTGGGAAACGCTCCGGGGTTACAGCTGGATCCCTGCGTGTTCGTTCCTTCCTTCCTGCAACAGTTCAGAGCTCATATTTCTAGAGTGACCACGTAGACAATTCCTCCATTTCCATGCTGACATTTAGGTCAGAAAAGTCCATTTTATGTGTTTGATCATGATAGGTAGCAAGGTGGCTCCCAATGCCCTTGCTTTCTGTATTCTCTATTTTTTTTTTTAACTGATAGCATAATTATCATCAGATACCGCCGTAATACACTGCAGAATTAAACTAGGGTGTTACCATTGTCAATTTGTCAACTGTCAACATCTTATCTTGTAATTTTGTTTACCTTGGGGCAGGATGCCTGTTGGATACTTTTAAAACAGAGAGTCCTGACTCTTGTTTAAAACAATCTTAGTGGTCTTTAAAGTATGAGGAATTTCTTAGCCTGAGCTAAGTATTAGGCATGAGGGTCTTCTGGGGTCACACAAGTGACCTTCTTCATTCTCCCACGCCCACCTCCCATTTTCAATTTTGAGAAAAATTTTGTTTGTTGTTCAGAAAATCTAGAGTGACGTTGCGCTGTTGTCCCCAAGAGCCCTATTGTTCTTTAATTAAGTAAAGCATTATTTTTATTCTACAAACAAAAGATGTCGCAGTAGCTTTTTAATCAGACATTAAAAGACAAAGTTAAATGAGATTGAATTTTTCTTTCCCCCACCCCTGTCCTCCCCCCCCCCCCTGCATCCCCCCCAACATGTTTTCTGATAAATAAGAATCTGTGTGGCTTCAGTGTGACTCTTGTGTTGAAATGATGCAATGATGCTGTATGGTACTGACCCCTGACTATTTTCTTTGCACTGCAAGAACGCCCTATTATCTAATTATTTTTTTTTAATCTGTTGAGATTGCAGTTTCAGTAAAGGCAATCACACAATTGTATTTCTACTGGATCTTGTGCCAGTATCCTCATTCTGGCACTGCAAGTATTTAACAAAGTATCATTATACTAGTTTCATCCAGCTTCCAAACTTTTATTTTTACTTTCTTGTTTGAGAAGAGTGAGACGCTTAAGTCCTGAGCTTTGAAACTTGGATTTTGTTTGTTAACCTATTTGTTCAACTTTTTCACCCTAAATAGAAGGATATTCCGAAATAAAATTTCAGTTCTAGTTGACAACTGGTTCACTGCTGATGTTAATTTTTTTTTTTTTAATTTTATTTTTTATTTTCCTCTTGATCTTGCCCTCCTTTCCTCTGCCCCTTCCCCGTGGTTATATTTATCCTTGTTATCAGATTTTGGATGCTTCCTTCATCTTGCCAGTCCTTTTTTTCCCCTTTTTCTTCTCCTCTCTCCCCTTCCTGCTTCCAGTCTCTGTCCTTCCCTGAGGCTCTGATATGACATAAGCCCTATAGACCGTATAAGGGGAGAACACCATCAAGTGGTCTGCAAACTCAACTGGAAGCGGGCAGCAGGGCTGGCTGTTTTCCATAGAGCCATTTCTGTACCGGGGATGTTTCTGGCCATAGGCAATAAAAGGCACGCTGGGTGCGCGTCTGTGGTGCCTGACCTTGACATCCCAGGAGGGGGCAGTTAGAATAAGCTCATTGCTAAACCATATGGAACGCGTTCTGGAAAAACAAATTGCATTAAGCTGGGGAAAATGCAGCTGTGCAGCATTTTGGCATGTGGAGCACAAGTCCTACCTGACGCCAATTCTGCTTTGTGTACATACTGTACAAACTGGGAGAGAGCACATAACACAGCGTATGGTGTGCCGGATTATCACCTCGTTCAAATCTCTAGGCAGACGTTTAGCTACATGTACCCTGTCAGCTCTGTACCAGGTCATGACCAGTTACAGGATGATACCTTGCTGGAGCCAACCATGTTGAAAATAAAGTCAATTTAAAATGAGTTGAAGCAAGGAGACAGGATAAACAGTTTAGCCAATTATGACTTTTAAGTGTAATTACTCAGTGAAGACTTCAAGCCTGACATGTTGAGGGTTGCTGCAACCCACTTATGGCTACAAGGCTGTTAAAGAGTAGTGTACCAAGGTCAGTAAGAGAACATGGAGTCCTTCAAAATAAATCATGGCTGCCAACCTGATATGGTAGACAGATGTTTTAGAAGAGGGCAGGCAAAATACAGCGAAGTGTCCATACAGAGCTGGGGATGAAGGGACTGAGAGCAGCCCTGTGGAGAAAGAATTGGGGATACTGGTAGATGAAAAATCGGATGTGAGCCGGCTATGTGCGCTGGCAGCCCAGAAAGCCAACCGTACCTTGGGCTGCATCCCAAGCAGGGTGGCCAGCAGGTCGCGGGAGGGGATTCTGCCCCTCTGCTCCGCTCTGGTGAGACCCCCCTGCAGTACTGCCTTCAGCTCTGGGGTCATCAGCACAAGAAGGACATGGACCTGTTGGAGAGAGTCCAGAGGAGGGCACGGAGATGATCTGAGGGCTGGAGCACCTCTGCTGTGAGGACAGGCTGAGAGAGTTGGGGTTGTTCAGCCTGGAGAAGAGAAGGCTCTGGGGAGACCTTGTTGTGACATTTCAATGTATAAAATGAGCTTATAAAGAAGATGGAGAGAGACTTTTTACCAGGGCCTATAGTGACAGGATAAGGGGCAATGGTTTTAAACTGAAAAAGAGTGGATTTAGAATGGACCTAAGGAAGAAATTCTTTCTGATGATGGCGATGAGCCACTGGCACAGGTTGCCCAGTTGTTGGGGATGCCCCATTATTGGAAGCGTTTGAAGTCAGGTTGGATGGGGCTTTGAGCAACCCGATCTAGTGGAATATGTGCCTTCCTGTGGCAGAGGCATTGGATTAATGATCTTTGAAGGTCTCTTCCAACCCAGACCATTCAATGATTCTGAAATATTTAGCATCCAGATTGGGAAGAGTTTTAGTCCTGTGGTGGCTTGTGTTTTGGAAAGCAAAAACAAGGTTTTTGATGGTGACTTTGTCAGACCTGTGGCTCTGCTTGTTTTCCAACGTACCGAAAAGCACAGGTAGCTCATGATGCAAGCACTCTGCTAACTGATACGAGAGCATAAGCCCCATGTCCCTTTTCTGTGAGACAGGCAGAAGAGTCATTTCTGCCCTCTGAGTACAAAACCTGCCGAGGAGTGATACAACAAGGAAGATTTAATGTGAAAGGCTGTTTTGTTAGTGTCTTATACCTGTGGTTGCCACTCTCACAGCTATGAAGCGAAGGTCATTGCAAGCAACAGGTACCAGCTTGGCCCGGAGAACACATTTCCAACAATGTGCAACAACTTCAGCTTCTAGTCGGGATGAGGAAAAAGCCTAATGGAGTCTCCAAATGCTACGATTCAAGCAGGGAACCCATCCTTTAAAGAAAATACTTCTTAAGCCCTCCAAGTGAAGCTTTTATAAAGCTTCCAAGTGAAGTTTTCAAGAACCAGAGTAGTTTCAGAATCAAAATACTGAGGTTAGGTTTCCATATATTTAAAACTTTCTTTGCTGAGAGCAAAGTTTAAGTGAATAGTATTTTTGCATGCTAAGTATAAGAAGGTGGAAACCGGTTTTCTTACCAGACTTGATTAGTAAAAAAGAGATGGTAAGGCACAATCAACCAAGGATCAGAGGAAAGGATTATTTAGGGTTTAGAGGAGGCCAAGAGGATATACTAGCAAAGAATGTGAGTGACTTCTTTTTCTCACTGGATCAGTGATAATCTGGAATCACCATATTGCCAGTTTGATTACTAATTTACAGCTATGTTCTTTTCCATTTTGTAAAAACCCATTTTGTATAAACTTAGGTTTCATAACCCAAATGAGAAAACCAATGTATGAACTTCTGTCAAAATAAATTCAGCTCTAAGTTCATCTTTATTTAAATGCTGGTTATTTACTGTTATGGGGGTGCCTATGCTTGTGTGTAGTCTTGGCTCTAATGCATTTTGGTTGGTGGGGATATCAATAGAAAAATCTGCAGTATGTTCATGCATGCAATACAAAGGAGGTTTAAGAACAATGCGGTACAAAGCAACAGCAGTATGGTTGACTCCTCCGGTGAATATGACATTAATGTATTTAGTTGTTACACATTACAAAACAGAAAAATGACTGTTACTTGCTAAAAGACCTTGTAACTTTCTTTTCTTTGCCTGTCCTTGTGCGTACCCCAAGTGGCTGTGTGCCTGTCCTGGAGAGCATGGGGACCGGCCCTGAAATCCCTGCTAAGCTCTACCAGAGAAGCACCAGGTACTTCTTGGTCCTATGGCTGCTTCTGTAATGCTGGGCCAGGGTGCTTGTGTGTGCACGGTCCAGGCTTGATGCAAGGGAGGAACAAGAAGGTTTTAGTGAGGAATGTAAAGTTATCGTGGGGATGAACCCCACTAACTCCAAGGTAGGAGCCACCCCTGGTTGTGTGGAAAACCTAGGAGTGATGCAGAATTGCAATTTCTCCTTCTGGTGAAAGGGATTGAAATGCAATCCCTATACGCAAAATGTATGCATTGCTCTGTAAGTAATTCTGAGATCAGCAAAATAAAACTGGTATGAAAAATATGAAACTGTTAAAATAAGTCAAACCTCTTGTCATTAGGAAAGATGGTTCGCTGGGTGAACTGTTAGACATTCAGATGAATATTCAAGGATATAAGCGCATATCCTGTTCGGCTGACACTGTGTCAAATTCTGAAATCTGCTTTTAAGGTTCGATTTGTATTTCCTTGGTTTCCTACCTGTTCTTTAGTGCAATTTTTATGGGATTGACTGCTACAGATTAAGGCCTAATAATTGAAATTTCAATTGAAAAAGGATGTATGAAGTCAAATCTGTATTATAAGAAAAGTTTCCTGGGAGAATGAATGTGATGAATTTTTAAAAGTGAATTTTTGTTAAATTACTTGTTAAATGCAAAGTATATTCTGCACACAGCACAAATACAGGAAGGACGTTATTCCTGTGAAAAACTAGATTAGCAGTGATTTATTCATTTTTTCTCATTAGTAAGGAAACAATTTACTTAGCAAATTCTCCACTTTTACCTGTGCTTTTTGCCTCTTAAGATACCCTGTAATTCAGCTGGTATACAGGAGAAACAACGCAGATCCCAGAAGTACGTGGCAGAACTCAACAAGATGGTGAAAAAATTATGCTGCACTAGCCTATTATAAGAAGAGTAACAAATCCAACCTTGCTCTGTGTAGTAGCAGAGCAATTGATTTCCAAAGCTGAAGACTTGCAACGGAGAGTTTGACTTCATTGGCTAACATATGGCAACGTGGAGAATGAGAAAATAGAGTACAAGGTAAATTATTTGGCAAGTGACTTCAAGATGAAATATATTTCTCCTCTGAAAAGATAACTTTTTTCCCTCCAACAAAAAAGAGGAGACACTGTGGTGGAAATTTTTTTTTTTTTTTTTTTTTCCTTCTAATGTTCCCTCAGCCCCTGCAACCTATTGCTGTGTCCAATTTGGCTGTTTTGCAAGCACAAGTTAATTTACAAGAACAGCCTTGTGTCTTCCTCCTGAGACTGAAAAGTTCACCCGAGGTTCTTCACATTAACAACTACAGCAAATATTCCACAGGCAAAATTAATTGATAACTCTGAAACCAGTATCAAATGATGAGCCCAGATACTTTTGTAGCTTTATGTAGGCATCTCTGTGAGAGTTCTTTATACCAAAGTTTTGCACTTGTGCTTCACAAAGAAATGCAAATATATCTGGATATTCAGATTCTATGTTGAAACTTGTAGAACAGGTAGTGGTTTTTAGAGGAAGGGAAACAACAGAAAGGGAGAGTGTCTGAGTAGGGTTTTTTTCACCAGAGTTAATGCTGTTTTCTTGGGGTTTGTTGGTTTTTTTGTGGGGGGTGTTTGTGGTGTTGTGGTTTTGTTGTTGTTGTTGTTTTGTCGGGTTTTTTTTGTTTGTTTGTTTGTGGTTCTTTTTGGTTTAGTTTTTATTTATTTATTTAATATAACACTTTTCTAATTTGCATGGCTTCCAGATTACTCTGGTAGTCACAGGAATAACTTTATCCGTGTGGTAGGCAGAGAAAGGCAGAAAGAAATATCTCCTTTGTTACCTTATATGTTTGTTTTAAAGCTGTTCTTATCTCCAAATAGACATACATCTGCAGACCCTTCGAAGCTGGAGCAGGAGACATACCCCTCTCCTTTCTGAAATGACTATGTTTTCTCTCCTGAAAAATTATTTTTTTCATCCTTCAGCTTCTCAAGAAACTCAGGTTGCTGCTCACATGTGTACTGGTGTCAGCCCATAAATTCCACATCAATCTAATTTCCTGCAACTCTTGCTTGCAAGAGACATTAGAAGCAGCATAACTTTGCATGGAAGCTTGTTTTTTCTAATGTTTTGCAAAGCCCACTTCAACTGTCATAGGAATTTACTTTCTTATAAAATCTTTATTACGGTTTAGCTCCAATTTCAGTACTGTTCTTGGATTTGAAGTGTAGACCGACTCATCAGCCAGAATGCCTTTCTCTGGAACACGTTTTTTTAATTTCAGAGCAGAAACTGCAATAACCTATTTTTTTCTGCAGGTCTGCCTTCATCTTTTGTTATCAGATTTTGTTGCACAGCTACATTCTAGACTGCACATTCAGTGATGTCAAAAGATCGTTGCTTAAAACATGTCATTACAAGCAAAAAATGATTAGATGCGTTTGAGTCCAAATAGCTCTCAGTTCACGCATCCTCAATCCATCAGTACTGTGTATTTTAAACAACTCATTTGGACGTGAGCCCAGTGTGCTGACTTTATCAGAAGTATTACGTGCTTTTTTATACTGAGGCACATACAGTCCTTATCCACAGCAAAAAATGATCCTGCACAGCCAAGACCATCTTGTATGTTACAGGAGCAGTCCCTAGAGCAGCTGGATTTCTGTGCTGGAAATCCAAATGTGCGTTGCTCATGCACGGATATTTCCTGAAGGACAACACCAGGTTTGCTGTACACACGGTAGACGTTGCTGAAAGCTTCAGACTTGCAGTACATGAGCAGAGTTCAGCGAGCACGGGACACGGGTGGGCTCACCTGCCTGCATGAGGTGCATTTGCCTTGCCAGTGTGGATTGAATCTCTGGTGTGCTGTGCATGCCGCGGTCACTGCTCATGCACATCCTCAAACCCATCTATCTAGGACTACCGAGGAAGCCTCGCTGGAGCTTCTGCTCTGCTCTCCTGTTCGATGTTTGGATATATGGGGCAAATGTACTGCATCAGGTGTTGCTAACACTGGGCTAATGCCCATTGTTAAATCTGCAGCTTTAATCCATGTGGATCAGTTATATGTGAGCATTTTTTTGAGTGATTCAAAATCCGTGTGTTCATTAGATCGTGAATCACCTTAAAGCATGTTGTCCGTTGAGGAAATGGGAAAGCATCAGCTTTGGGCTTTTGGTTAGTATCAACTCTCACTGGCCCCTGATGAATGCCCAGGTCCATCATATTAGGTGTGAGCAGGAGTCATCCTTACACCCAAGGGAGTTGCGTGTTTGGCAGCATGGGGCTGCCATAAATTCAGCACTCTACAAATTTGGTTTGCATGTAACTAAACGGTCTTTGAGTTCTCCACCTGAGGGTAGGCTCTTGCAAATTTAAGGCAAGCTAGCTGTCTGTTAGGATGGGTGTTAGGACTTGAAGAAACCTTACAACATGGACTGTGTTCCACCTGAACCAAACTCTGTTGTGAAACCTTAGCTGACAATGTTATTATAAGGTACAGCTGAGGAAAGTGCTTGTAAATATTTGCCGTAAGGAACAGTAGGCAACTGCTGCAGCGTTGAAAATGCCTTTCAAATGAGCAGGCAGTGATATAGAAATAGAATAATTTCTATGTGATAACAGAACATGTGTGAGGATATCTATCAGAGCCTTTGTCTGTATTTATCCCCAAAAGGCATCTCCCCCCCATGCCCTACCCCTGACGGTTAAGGTATTTTTGCGGTGATTTTTTTAAATCTCCAAATGTAATGTGTCAGTGATGCGATTTGGTTTAGCTGTGCATGTATTTACCTAATTTTTTGGTCTTCCTGTGTCTCTGTAAAACTGCTGAACAGAAGAATCTGCAAACTCAGGTGGGTATCTAGTTGTGTCCTCAGATAGCAGTGCTCTGAGAAACTAAATTTTGACCTTAGAGAGGGGAAGATAGTTCTTATCCACAATGTTACACTTGGGTAAGGCCCTTTGCACAGCAAATATGGTTTAGATTAAATTACTATTATACTTTATGCACCTGAAGAAACTAATAGTATGTGTTTGTGTTACAATGCTTCCGTCTTCTGAGACTGAAAAAACATGGGAAGAAACAAGTTTATTGTCAGTTGGATGTTTGTTTTGTTTTTTTCCTCTGAATTATGATTCATTTCTGGGATATTTGTGCTAACTGTTTGCAACCAACTTGACTGCAGTTGATCATGAGGAAATAATCAGGTAAAAATGTGCACTTTGACAAGGAAGACAAAGGTTCCTCTCAAGAAAACACTGCTTTTGGTGACACTGACCCTACTGATAGACAAATAGTGTTTGCTTGGCTGTTGTAAATGGAAGTTTCTTGCTTTTGAAACCCCAGAATGAAAGTGGAGAGGAAAAACCCTTCTCCTTTTTATCAGTATTCTTAGTTTAAAAAGTCACTGTTTAAAAAGTCATAGTACAACATATAGCTTGTATTTTTCCTTCACTTTAGTCAGATTTTTGATATGCTGAAGGTCTCTCTAGAAATCTTGTCTTGATTGGGGTGAAAACCTTTGTCTCGCTGAAGCCTGTGGGCAGTGGTGTTAGAGCAATGCTGTGTACTAGGTGGGTTTGTGTTCAAATTTAAGTAAGGCTTTTCATTTCCAAGATTATACTTCAAAGTGGTCCCGATACAACGAATTATCTCATTATAGATGGTTTTGTGGGTTTTTCAAGTGGCAAACACTTGAAATGTCCTGTCGTTGCAGGTTAACATGTGGGCTGACTTCAGCTGGGTAGCAGAGCCAGTTCTTGTCTACGAATGAGCTTGAGACGCACGAGGTAGTCCTTTGACCCAAAATTATAGCGATGGGCAGGCTGGTGGAGGATGAAACTCAGATGTCTGTCTTCACTGGGGTTTGACAGATGGTGAGCAAATACATTTCAAGACTGACAAGGAAATAAGGATTCTGTTTTATGAAAAATTAAGGCTTTGAAATTTTTGCTTTTAGTCCACACACAGCAGTGCAAAACACAAAATAAATACTTAATAAGCAAACATGAGAGAGAAGTTTGCAGAACTGGAACTCGAATCCGAGTCTTCAGTCTTTGTGTTTCACTACCAAGTTACTGTATATTGAATTGTTCAACAGAAATCAGAAGGAAAGATCATTCAGGATTTGAAAAGTGTTCGTGGAAAATTTCATTGAACAGGCTGCAAAATACAGAATACTTCAACTTAAAGCTATTTTTCTGGTTGCTTATAGTTATACTTTTTTCCCTTTCAGGCTTTGCACAAATATTGGTGAATATTCTGATGAAATCTCCAGTATGCTGGAGAAAGTTGCCCTCAGAAGCAGGGAAGTTGCAGTCCTTCAGTGAAGCTATTTGTTTAGTAAGATTCCAGCAAAATTTCCAGCATAATATTTTGAAATAATAAGGATTATGATCCAAAACTGGCCAAGAATCAAAGAGAAGAGTCTTGCATAACCAAGAAAGTCTTTTTATTTTGTTTTTTTCCATATTATTTTTGTCAAAAAAATTTAATGATCCCTTCTCCGTTCTGAAGCATGCTTCAATGGAAAAGTCAGGAATGGTCTCCACTCTTTAATGATCTTGCTTGTATAAAACAACTTTAAAATCCATTTAAAAGGCAATAGTAAACTTTGATAAAGGAAAACAGGGTGTGTTTTCCCCTACAGAAACTCTCTGTGAAGGAAAAGGTATCCCTTGAGCACTTTCTGTGCCGAAACTTACCTCAGTTGTTCTAGAAGGGATAGATTCATTATGTTCACTTATATCAAAAACCATCTCATCTCAAGCAGAGTTTATGCATCCTTGGTACTTCCCAGCTGTTTATACCAGGGCAGAATGACCTGCAGTGTTCCTTGTCTGGGACTCATGTTCTCTGCAGTACCCCATCACGTAGTTTCACAGCACTGACTTTAACGGAGAGTTAATACATCCTGTGACATGTACTATCTTGCTGATGGGTTTACCGCCAGACTTTTGCAGGTGGCACTAACTGTCCTTCAGTTGGTTGGCTTCTGTTTGGAGGTTTTTATTGTAGAGAGGATGATGTGAAAAACCTGTGCATCCATGAGTTTCAGCATCTGCGTTACAGTCATTTTGCAGTATTTAGTAAAGCAACATCAAGCTGAGCTCCTTAGCATGCAGACTGAAGATCTGCAGAAATTTTAGGAATTTTAATTTATAAGGAGTGCCACTGAGTCCAGTCTTATAAGGTAACCTGAAATGCTTATGTAATTATGCCAAAAAGAGTTCCCAAATCATCTGATCTACATATTTTCCTAAGGCTGACCTACTCAACATGTTGTGTCTAGCTCAAGACTTTTAGTATAAAGACTAAATCCACTAAAAACCACAGGAGAGAAGGAGAAATCAAGATTCTTGTCTGGCACAATAGCAAAGAGTGGCATTTGGACTTCAGCCTCATTTTGTGTTGAATGTGTGCTAGTTTTTGTATGATGTACTTTGTTTCAAGCAAGGAACACCCCCTCCTTCTCTCTCCCTCAAAAATATATACAC
>NW_009630714.1:118493-125006 GCF_000690535.1 Cariama cristata | reverse complement strand
TCCCCCCCCCCCCCCCCTTCCTTAAGGTTTGATCTGACACTTGGTTCTTGAGACACTGGAGGTGTAACATACTGAAATCAGAGCAAAGATACCATTGAATTTCACTTCAATCTGGGTGAAATGGAATTTTTCAGATTTGTTATTTGTATTGCACTTCCTTTCTCTAGCTCTCTTTTTTTTTTCACATCTTGGAGAACATGAATTAATTGCGCCTACTGGAAGTATCCAATGCAACAATATTGGTTTTCACTTAAAGAACATCAGTGGGGTCAAACAGTAAGTTGTTGCCACACAAAGATGCTGCCAAGTGTTTTATTACAGTCCATCAGATTTATTTTGATTCAGGTGAATGGATGATGTAGGCAGGAGATCGGTAATTAGAACAGTGTTAAATGTTTGCATTGACACTTAAGTCCATCTGAATCGAATAAGATGCTGCTTTTAAATATACTTCATGCAATCTTGAGTCAATGTTGTTTTGAGCAAGTGAGGTAGGCAGATCCTTGCCAGGTGTCATTCTCAACCTCCCTCTTTTGTGTTCGTGAGCCCTGAGGGAAGAAGGACAGAACAGAGACCCAGCTTTCTGGCACCCCTCAGTGCGAAGAGAAGGCATGAAGAAGTCTACTTGGTGGCATCTGAAAGATGCGAAAAATGGCCAGCTGATGCTCCTGCAAGGCAAAGCACAGGACTGAAGAAACAGAAACAGAAAGGAGGTCATCAAGCCACTCACCTCCTGGAAGGGGCATGGGGATAATTAGCGACTGCATGGGGGAGGATTTTTCTTTTGGAAAGAGAAATGATAAATTAAGGAAAGATGAAAATCTTCGTCTACTGACAGTGCACAAATGACAACTTTCACTACAGATCCATCTGAAATCAGATGGGGACCTCTGTGTGGCTGGGCAGCAAGAATGAACAGTCATTCAGGTTTGGTGCATTGCTGGGTGACTAGTGAAGTGGCCAGCACCTTGTTTACGTTGCTTAAATAAAGTGGAAAAAATCTCCAGTACCTCATGAACTGAGCTCCAGAGTTGGTTTGTGAATTGTGAGGGAAGCCCTGTGGTATTAACGACACTGCGGTGGTAATTTTGAATACACTTGTTTTCATCCCAGAGCTGAAGTCTATTGGCCAGGCACGTTAGGTAGAGATAGACTGACCTTTCCTTCCTTGGCTATGTTGTGCATGACACACGCTACATGCATACCCACAATGTAAAACATGGAGAGACAGGCAATGAAATATTGTGGCCTTAAGCCTAAAAGCAGGCTAAGTCAGTAAATTAACACCTGAGTGGCAATTTTTTGAGTCCTGTGCTGCTGTTAGTCTATGTAAGAGAAGGACTGGAAACAGGTTTTTTTTTTGAGAACAGATATGCTCTCCTGTCAGTTCACATAATCAAAACATATATCTGCTGCAATATTTCCTTTCCCTAACAAAAGTACTTAAGTGCTGGAAGGGATTTCCCTGAGAGGTTGTGGAATCGCCATTGCTGAGGATCTTCAGAACTTGACTGGACAAGGCTCTGAGCAGCCGGGTGTAACGGTGAGGTTTGCCTTCCTCGGAGCAGGAGGCTGGACTAGAAAACCTCTGGAGATCCATCTCAGCCTCAATTATTCTATGTTTCCAAACTATGATGGAATCTAAATTAATGATGGCATTATATGGGTAATATCAAAACTGCATTAAAAATGTCCCTTGCCTGTGTAGTTTTTTTCTCTAAGTTTATTTGAATGCTCAGAGACAGACCTGTATTTAGGTATTTCAGTGAATCTAAGCCTTTTATTCAGGATGGTAGTTTGCTGAAGTTGGACAATTACTAATACCCAGCAATATCAAGTTTAGTTATTTTGGATTAGTGTTTTTTCCAAACTCAGGACCTTGAAGGACTGTTGGTTGTTGGCTTATTCTGACCAGTTAGCTCCAGCCACAAGATATGTTTTCATGTCAAAACCTAGCTTCTTATGAAGTATAATACACTCAATAAACTATTATCTGGAGTTTATGTCCCTTCCAACACAAACCATTAACATCAGTGAGACCACGTTAAGCCACGAGCTCTGTGACTAGGTAGCTGATGTCCTCCACTGAGTACAGGCAGTTTCTAGGATGTCCCTTGATTCAAAGTGCAGAGACTAATCTAAACCATGATATAAAAAATTGTAATGTGCAGGATTACTTGTTTATCTCTTTAAGTCCTGAAGAGAATAGTATGTAGCTCCAGTATAGAGTGCTTGACCAATGCCCTGTACCTCTGCAACATCAGACCGTCTCACAACAGAATTTTCTTCTCACAAATTCTGTTTCACTCTTTAATGCTCTGTATCATGTAAATTTAGTGACAAACTTGTTGAAATATAAGTTGTACTGCAGACTTAAGCCTGGCACCATATACTGGGAGTGTGTGACTTGCTTTAAAGAATTCCCATGACTTCCAAAAGAGCTTTTGAGTATTCAATATATTGATAAGTCCATGGTTGGTTTTGACTCTTTGACAGTTGCATTGCATTTTTGCGGCCAAGAACTGTCACGCTTTGAAACAATTTCCCTTTTCTGTAATCGATCTGGGCAGTTGATGACCAGATTCCTGAAAGTAACTGAGTATCCCAATGTTCCTATCTGACTGTACTTTGGCTAAAAATCACTTGCTGTTTGTCATTTACCATCTGAAATCTCTTGAAAACTCTTCCCTGAAGAGCAGTAAGTCCTTGTAAAGTTTTCTGGGAAGGGGGAGGAAGAGGGGAGAAAAGGAGCTGAAAATCCATTTGACAGGGACATTTGAAAATGATTGTAGATTTTTGGATAATGATCTTGTAACTCATTAGGATGATTTCCATTCTTTTTCCCACTCAAATGGCTTTATTGTGTCACCTATCTCCTAATTTCTTTTTACCTTTCTCATTTTAACAGTCTTTGCCGTAGATATCTTCCCAATCTTAAATATATCTAAAGCTTTGTACATAATACTTATTTTTAATATCTCAATACAGACCAGAAACAAGACCATCCACTTAAAATGAATGTGATACTGCCCATTTCCCTTGTGTTTTTCCTTGCTCATGTGTTCGACACATGGGACATCTTGGCAATCAACCTTGTTACAAGCAGTGGAGACTTCTAAATTCAAAAGCTTTTTTATAACCTATGTTCCCTTATTTGAATTTTAACCCACTCCTTTAATGTCACATGTTGCCTGTGTATGATAACGTACGATTCCAGAAAGAAAAATTTAGAGATACAAGGGAAAACAAAACATTTGTTAATAGGCTACATCTATTGGTGGAATGCTGACATTCCACAAAAACATGGTTATATTAGTTTTGTGGGGGGTTTTTTTGTGTGTTTTTTGTTTTTGTTTTTTTTTTTTTTTTTTTTTTAATGTGGGGTACTCTTTAAGTTATTGAGTGCCTTGTGGTCATAATGCATATTGTAAAGCCAGGTATACTTAACTATTCTGAGGACTGTAATGTGCTCGAGTCCATTGTGCTTGAATGCAGCAGTGGTTTTCATGCGTTAAACTGTGTGCTCATGTATCTGCACGTGTGCAGGGGGTTCTCAAGGATATAGGAACAGCAGGCAGAAATGGGCAAAGAATATAGGAGGACCCGTAAGATCAGGAAGATCTAGTACATTTATGGGAAAATTGTGATGAGGGAGCTGCTGTTGAAATGCAATTCCAGTGAAAGGAGGCAGTAGTTCCTTCTCTAGACAGACACGTACATGAGAAAAAAGGTCGAGAGGGTTTTGTTTGCTTTCTAACAACTGGTGCATGTAATGTTTCCCAGAATGCCGTGATCCTTCACATACAAATATGGTCATAGGTCAGCATAGGCTGTATTCTTTGAGTCCTATTTTAAGCTCACTGCTGACTCTAAAATGTACACAGCAGAGCTGATGGGAATTTCTAGCATCTTGAAGACAACCAACCACAATAACTATTCTGATTCTGCTGTGGACAGGGGATGTATTTCTTTTTTAGTGCAGTGCTTTGAACAGAATACCCTATTTTGACCAAAGGTTGTACCTGAAACAGATGTTAGTATCGTAAGGGTGCATATCCAAAGCAAAAATACATCCACAGTTACTGTGAGAGAGTATGTATGTAACTAGTCAAGATGTAATGTTTAATTTCTGCAGGATCTACAAGAAATGGCTAAATTCGGTATTGTCTGTTTTGGTGTGTGTGTGCAAAGTCAGGTCTTGTGCACAAACACTTTGTGCGTGTGTGATTATTAGCACTCCTCTGTCGGTGTACTAAGCCACTAAAGCCACTAAGTAGATTTGAAGCAACACAGCCTTCTCTGGTGACAAAAAGAAATAAAAAATTAAGATTGTAAAAGCCTAAACTGAAAACCAGAAACATTACCCTGCATATGTTTGTATTGGTACTAATGAAACATTTAAATGTGTCATATTACATTGCCCTGATGACACAACTTTTTCCCATGAGATCTACAAATGCAGATGTGATCCTTCTTTGCCAAAAGCTCCTTTTCTTGCCAAGTACATTGGACCATTCCCAACATACTGGATAAATCCAGCCATAGGTAAATACAATATTCTCTAACTAACCGAAGATCAAACAAAGTTGATAAACTTATCACATGTCAGTATAAACCTACTGCATTTTCTCAATGAGACAGATAGTTTTGAATGATGACTTCTGTATTTTATTTCATGAAAACTTCAAGAGATCTCTATTTTAACAGACAGATCCTCACAAATTCATCATTTTTGTCAAGGTGTTGCACAATTAATGCTACTTTGCTATGAAATTTGGTATTTAGTTACACTTAATGCTGCCAAACAGCCAGAAGTGGTGACATTCTAAACATAGAATTAACAAATTAGGCAAATCACTATTATTACGGTCATCCTCAATACCAAAATGAGGGTAGTCTAATACACTGTACACAAGGTAATCTTTTAACATATAATTGCAGTGGCTTTACCTAGAAGCCCATCTTTCAAGAAAGCAGAATTCCAGACAACGTGGAAAGCAGACATTAAACTTCAAGCTAGAGATCTTGAAAGAGTTAGATATTTTATACACTGAAATAAGGGCCAGAGGAAGGGGGAGCTCATTTGCTTTTGATTTTCTGGAAAGCTCAGTATTGCAAGATATGCAGTATTGCTCAGTATTTGGCATTGCAAAATATCTCTAGAGCTGGTGCTTGGATGGTATGAAATAATGCCTTGGTCGTAACTTGCTCTTTTCCCCCTTTCCAGTTTCATGCTGTGACTGAGCAAATAGAGATCTCCAGACTTCAGCTCAAATTCGGAAAGATGAATGCATGTTTTTTGACTTCCGTGTGGAATCTTGAACGGTAGTAGGAAGCAACTATTGATTTGTATGGCACAGAAAATTAAATTTGGTACAAGAATGATGTGACATATATATGAAGACAGAGATCTTAAAGCATCCTGAGAAGGTGTATGTCCATGTTACGGACTGGGAAAATTGGTTTCAGAGATGAAATGCACCTTGTCAAAGTTCATCCGTAGGATCAGCAATGAAACCAGTAGTCCTAATTCTGAGCTCCTGTGCTGTGTGTTGGTGATCAGCTGGCGTTACTGCCCACAACATCCCTTTCTTCTCCCTTTGCATTCAGTGTCTCAATAAGTCTTCTTCAAAAAGCGGAGGAGCAGGAGTCTTATTTAACCAATAAGTTCTTCCACCCCACAGTTACAGTTGGTGAAATCTGAACTTTATCAAAGACAATGGAAAAAATTCTTACTGAGTTTAATGTGTCAAGATTTCACAGAATTTGCAATTTTGTTAAATTTTCAATGTTTATCCAAAGCCACGCTATTGTACCAGGTAGTACTGAGACAGAGATAAGCTTACTTCTGCTTATGGACAATGCCGGAGAAAAAAAACACCACCTAAACCTGTTAGAGTGGCACTGAGCATTAGTTAATAAACTGTCTCTCACAAGAATTTTTTTAAACTTAGGGTTGATACTGGACTAAAATGACCATATGGTTGCTTGGGAGTTGGACTGTGGGCAAAGTGACCTCTTCTGCGTAAATACCTCCGCCCTTTTACAGAATCCACCCTGTGGTTTTTTTTGCACATGAAGAGGTACATCGGTGACTGCATGTTTTTAACATGTTAACGAAATTTTCTTGTGGGGAGCTTGTTCAAAATAGTGAGTTGAGAGGAATATCTGATCTCAATCTTGCTGCTGTGAAAGCCTAATATCAATAGTTACTGTACTTGTGTACCTTTGTGTTAATATTTTTAGACCCTTAAAATTAGTAACAAATTTCCATTACAGTTTTGAAGTTTGTTTTCCCTAAGTACAGGTAACTCATTTCAACACTTTGCAAAGACACAAGAATATATGAATACCAAGCTGTGTTTCTAAAATTTTACATAAAATTACAGATGAATTTGGACGAGGGGATCGAGTGCACCCTCAGTAAGTTTGCAGACGACACCAAACTGGGTGGGAGTGTTGATCTGCTGGAGGGCTGGAAGGCTCTGCAGAGGGATCTGGACAGGCTGGATC
>NW_009630714.1:112357-117725 GCF_000690535.1 Cariama cristata | reverse complement strand
ATCTTTGAGGTCTCTTCCAACCATAATGATTCTACGATTCTCTGAAGGAATTTTCAGAGCTGTGCATGGAAAGGTCATCTTGTCCTGAGAGTGAATCCAATTAAATTCTGTGCTGAGGCCAAGAAAACTGATTGGCATGTAGATTAAAGCCAAAACCAGGTCTTCTCCGAACATTTACTGACAGCCATGAACTTTGACAGTTTCAGACAACGAATTTTCCAAGTTGTGTTGGAGGGCTTTCTATAAGTTGCAACAAATGAAAAAGGAAAAAATTGTAGCAGATGAAGAAGGGGAGATTCATGGACTCATGTTGAGTGTCTTTCCTGACACCATAATTTCCAAAACAACAACAATGAAAAAAAGCAACAAAATATCCCATTCCTCATCATAAATCAATAAAAAACTCATGTTTCCATAACATTTTTATTATTCTGATAACAACAGCTTGACATTTTTGCGTTGGCTCAGTTAAATTTTTCCTATCTATTGCCTGCCAGAAGGAAAAAAGTTCCTTAATTTTCAGCCATCTACTGGAAAGTGTTTCTTTCTGGTTATTAATGAATGTGCACACAGGATCGTTTCATGCTGTTAATTCTGAATTTTGCTAGACAAAGCAGGATAATGGTACAGAAATGGTAGGTTATGACAGTTATTCTCTCTTTCTTTAAATGAAGTTACTGATTGTGAAAGGTACCAGAGTGATGGCCATGATGCATGAGACTTTTTAAAAGGTATCTACTGGATTCAGCAGCAATATATGCAAATTCTCACAAAAAAAGTCTGCTGAGAGGGCAAATCTCTTCAGTGGATCTCTGCGTGACTCCCCAGTAGTGCTCTGTCCTTTGCATATTGGACAAATCCAACCACGGCATTTTAGATCATGTGCTAATTGTGATTATTTACATGTAATGCCCTGGCAAATTTATTTTAGTGACTTAAATATGTTTTTCTTAGGACTGGAAAATGGCCTTCAGCCTAATGTGTCTGACTTTGCAGAATTATCTTCAATCTCACATGCCTGCTATTTTCACATACTCCTAATAGTTCTGTAAGGAAACAAAAATTTGGATGCATTTCATAGTGATTGCCATCTGTTTAAATCAGGTTTTGTTTAAATCTGATTAACACTAGGGTTATTTCTTTTATATGTGCAACCTAGAGGTAGGGCCACTCTTTCTCCTGTTCAATAACAGTATAACCCACCAAATAATAATAAAAAAGTTAATTTTAATCCAAACCATTTTCATTGCATGATGGCATGAATGTTTGTACCAGTACAAGAGAAAGATGGGACTGCTTTTTCCACTCCTGACATTGGCTTAAATTGATCAAATGATTGCCCTAGGCATTGGCGAGTCCACACAAAAGAAAAACATTAAAATCTTGAGCTGTGCGGAAAAGAGCTCGAGGGAAGCAGAGGTGGGTCAGAAATTTCCATACATTGAAGCCAATCCATCATAAAAAAATAAACCAGAAATAAAGTCAGCTTCTTTAGGCCTGGTGCTTCAGAACAATCGGTCTTTTGGGTTGAGTTGACGGGTCCATGGCCGTTCTTGTATTATCTAACTGCTTTGTTTACTCCAAATAACAGTGTGGGCTGCTTTTCGTGTATAACTTATACCTCAGATGTGTCACGGTGATGGTACTTTTATCCCAACAGTGACTTCAGTATGTGTTCCAAAATAAACCAAGGAAATCGTGTTGTTGTGTTTGTGGTCTTTTTTTTGTTTGTTTTTTAGCATTGTAAAATTTAATTGACTGAAAAGCCCAGTTTTGATGACTTGGATTTGAAAATCAGTTAATTCAAAACACCAAAGCAAAACCTGGGAGTTCGCATAGCAGGCTGGTATTATCCTGTCTCAAATAAATGGACAAAGGAAGGTGGTCATGGTTTTGCAGATTGTTTTCGGGGGAGTGCTAGGCCTGCAAGACTCAGGCTTGAGCCAGAGATGATTGGGGTCAAAGTTCTTTCTTGCAAACCATGAGAGTTTTGGGAAGGGAGCCTGGAAAATTAATAACCAGAATATGGCCCTTATCTCAAATCTGTGAGACTTGCAGTATCTCCTTCAGTAAATGGGAAAGAACAATATTATGCTAAGCTTTAGAAGCCGGACAAAAGCCATACGCCATATGTAAGACATTAGTTGCGCTTGCCTGTGTAGTCACACACAAACTATTGTGTGCACTGGTTGTGCAAGGTACAATATTACATTTGTCTTTGTGCCACTTCAGCCTGCCCAGTCACCAGCTCAGTGACTTTTGAGTGAATTCAGGCAAATCTCTCCACTTCCCAATGTTCACTCTCACGATAGAGAGAGCAGAAGAGAACCTAGGCTTTTCCTGCTCTAGTGAAAATTGGGCATTTGGGGCAAACTGGCAGAGTGACAATGGCTGCAATAGTGGGGACGTGTTCTTCTTCTGCCAGATCTTCTACAGGGACAAGAAACTGTGGTAGAAGGTATAGATATCTTTAACTGACACATCTGTTTGCTGGGTAAACGTGAGTTGCAGCCTCAATACAATAAACCTGTGAGTGAGTTCAAAACGCCGTTGCTTTTTCAGTGTTTGTTCTGTCTGATTAAGAAGGTGTCTCTTCTAGCAATGCTGCAAGGCAAGAGAAGTCCAAACTGGCCAGATTTTCTTACCTCCGGTGTTAACGTAATGACTTAATTTGGGGCTACTCAAGGCCCCCCCCCATTTACATAGGAAGTGCACAGATACACTCTTACATAGCCCGAGTGCTTTAGGAAGATGATACCTGCCAATCCAATTGGTTTTGCACTGTGAGAGGTTAAGTGGCATTTCAGTCCGATGGGATGAGCAGACCTAGAACATCGCTGTCACTGAGAGAGAGGTACCTGTCCCTCATCCCCTGGCTCCAGCCACGCAGTCCAGCCTCTTCCTAACTCCAGTGAGCCAGTTCAGGTCACTGAACCAGCTGAAAAGCAAGTAGGCCAACGTACAAGAATAAGACATATGAATTTAGTATTTGGACTCCAATATGAAGCACAAGACAGTGATGTGATGTAAGCATTTCTGTCTCTCCTTCTCCATTTCCCACAGGTTTGGTTCCACCTTTTTCAGGAAGCTCACTGTTTGTCTTTTATGGTTGGACTCAATGAACTTAAAGGCTTTTCCAACCTAAATTATTCTACAATTCTGTTCTTGAATAGAGGAGTAAGGTGTCCTTCAGTTACCACCTTTTCCCCTTTCCTCATGTCTTCTACTCTCTTCTTTGTGTATCCTGCTTTCATAAGGATTATTTTGCAGATGGAGAAAACCAAGTATAGATCCTGCACTATTAACCTCAGCCCTGTAAACATCTGTCAGCTATTCCCTCCTCTACTTTCCTCTAGTAAAAAAAACATTGTTTTTTTTAACATGTGGATGCCTTTAATTTTCCTTCTTTGTGCTGAAGACATACTTTCAAGAGTTTTCTGCAATTCTGAGGTTTAGACACTTTTTTAAAATGAAAAGTGATATTCCCAAGGAAGCATATGCCTTCAGACAGGGAACAGGAGAAATCTCTCCACTTCTCCAGCTCCACACATCCCTTTAATGCTGTTAAGTTCACGATAAGCAGTGATATTCAGTACAGCTTAAAATCAGACCATAATTTCATGCCAGAAACTTAAAATTAGGATTTGTGAGATCTTCCCTTTCTCTGCTCTTTTACCCTTTCTGACTATAAGTAGCATTTGAATATTTTTGAAAAATGTAGATCACATGCCATGATTCAATGTCAACCTCTTCTCTTTGGGCCTCTTCAAGTTCTTTCGTAAAGTGATTTCACATAAACCAATAAACAGTTGACAGGGATAACCTAAGAGTGCCTTTAGAGACATATATCCACATAAAAGCCTTGCTAACCTTATATGCTATCCTGTTGGTATTTCTGTTACAATTTATTTGCTACTGGAGGCTGAGGGCTAAGGAAGCAATACTGGAGTCTTGCCTCTTGTAATTATCAGTTGGTAAACGAATACAGAATTTTGATATATGGCAATATTTTTTTAGAACTGAAGTTAGCAAAAATTGTGATATTATTTTATTTTTTCAGATTCCTGGAACTGGCAAGGAGACAGATTTTTCTCCATCCCTGCATTGAAGCAAAGGACTTCTTTTTTAAAACAGTTCTGCTGTAGAAATCTATAATTATGTGTGGGTAGACTTGGCGTGGATCTCTTCCCCTTTAGAGATTTGAAGAAAACAAGCCTTTTCAAATACCCTTAATAACATACAGGTAAATAATGAGTTCAGACCAAATAACTGCTAAATATGAGGAAAACAGCATATTTCTACTCCTACCGCTAGCCAGAAAGAAAATCAGTGATTACCCATATCCTGCCAGTGATATTTTACACAGACCTCTCTACTGTTTTCAAGTGGGAGATCAGTGCCTAGGCTGATGGCAGGATGTGGACCTTATAAAGTATTCCCTGCTGAAAAGAGCACTTTGGATTATTGGATAGGCTAAAATGTCATTTGATGAGCTGGATTAGGAAAGATGGACTCCTACACACCCAGGAGTAACTGTAAACTGACACAAGAGGTCCAGATCTTGCAAAAACCTCCTTATCAGGCATATCCTTGAGTCAGTAAGAAATCTCACTAGATTCCCATGAGATCTTTATACAAGCAGAGTTTGTGGCAACAGGGACTTGGCTGATGAGGACAGTGCCTCAAAACCCAAGTCTGTGAATGTGGTTTAATTGTTTACATAGTGGTGACACTTAAATGGGACTGTGCAGCACGTATCAGAGCAGCCAGCCTTTCTCTGTAGCGAACGTAAAGTAGAACAGAATGGGCTTATGGGGAGACTGTTCCTCTTTTGAAATTAGCACCTGGGACATCAGAGCGCTTGAGGAGATGGCAGCCACTGATCGCATTTCTTTACTTGTCTGTGGGGATCCCAACTGGGTCTCAAAGAGTTTGTATGTATGTGATGGAGAAGGATGCTAATAGCTGTGAGTGGGAAGGAGGGACTGGTGGGAAATGGGGAGGCACAGGCTGACCTGCAGCCTGTGCTGAATAAAAGGAAGGCAGTAGAAGACATGAGCATCTGCCATCTGGAGAAAATGGAGATGGGAAATTTGGGCATAGATATTGCTACATGGTTCTTTGGAGCAAATAAGTAAGATTATGCAAAGCTGAGAGACAGGCTGAGAGAGTTGAGGTTGTTCAGCCTGGAGAAGAGAAGGTTCCGGGGAGACCTTAGAGCAGCCTTCCAGTACCTAAAGGGACCTACAAGAAAGCTGGGGAGGGACTTTTTACAAGGGCCTGGAGTGATAAGACAGAGGGCAATGGCTTCAGACTGGGAGAGGGAAGATTTAGATGAGCTATTAGGAAGAAATTCTTCCCGGTGAGG
>NW_009630714.1:106430-112262 GCF_000690535.1 Cariama cristata | reverse complement strand
TCCCCTGCCCATGGCAGGGGGTTGGAACTGGATGGGCTTTAAAAGTCCCTTCCAACCAAACCATTCTGTGATTCTGTGATTCTATGATACCTGGCTCCATCATCTCTGCTTGACCGTATGGGGTGAGGGAGTGCAGCAGCCATCTGAGCCCTGAGAGCTGATCTTCCTGCCAAGACCAAACACATACACTGGATGTGAGGTAGTATGACATGGCAATACCTCAATGGGTAAAATGGATTTAGAGGCACTATGGATTGAATCATGTAGGATAACAAATATTATGGCAGCTTAGGGCTGCCTTTAGGGGAATCTAGAGCAACCTACATTTGGGATTTTTTTTTTAGTTGACAGTTTTTTTCCCTTGGACTTTCTAAATAGAAATTGTGCAGAAGTGTGCAGGATCTTTGTAGCTCTTAACACACTGCACAGGTCTTACTATAACACTGTGTGTGCACAGAAACATGGGCAATATGTCCAATATGTCTAGGTTGTGTTACATTTACTCTGTTTGTTTGACGTAGTGCCTGTGCCGTAAACAAACTGGTTGGACCTGAGGAGTACTGAGCTATCATTCTACTCTTTTAAATTATCCTATTGTCCCTACTTCAGAGAGGAACTATTAAGCTGCTATGCTTCCTTGTGCTTTAGTGCATCTTTCTAATTAAAAGGCAGTGAACAGTCCTGCAGTTCAAGAGGATCTTAGAAAGCAGGCAGCAGCCTCTGTCTTCTCTTGACTGTGTAGTAGCTCTCTGTTGGTGGAGGAAAAAAGCAAAGCAATCTTTAATACTTATTTTAAACTGGAAAATATACGAGTTAGTATAGTTTTCTTTCCATATCTTAATTTCATCTTTATAGCTGCCCAACTGGAACCATATGAATAGTTTAAGAAGCAATATCAACTCTCTGCCTTACAAAATCCTAGTAATGTGCTTCAGTTCAGAAGACGGTACAAACTCTAGTTTTGCTCTTTTAAAACTTGTCCATTTAACAGGTTATAAGTCTTTCCTAATTTCTACTTTCTATTGTAGTGGTAATGATTGCAAAAGCCAGGTCTGTGTTTTCTTTTTTTTTTCTGGTATGTGTTGAGATGCACCCTAGACTGTCTGTCAAACTCCCAAGAGCACCATGAACTTTATTGACAGATCTTGTGACACCGCTACCTAATAAAGTACCTGGGAATGGTGGAGGGGGAAAAAAGGGAGCTGAATGAATTTACTGCTGTATAAAGCCTGTATAGTCACCGATCTCAGGCAGTATGTAATAAATTGTCCTTTCCTAGACTATGAGTCTTTGAGGTCAGAAGGTTGAAAAGCGTTCCAGAAACGGAGTCTGGCATGAGATTTGTGTTTTGCTAACTGGAATTAAGGATCCTCAATTATCTCTCCTGTTTTATTTATTTATTTGCATACATCATCTATATCGCAAAACCGTTCTTCTTTCATCGCTGTAATAGCAGGCCTAAGTAGTTTGCTTGACCTTTAATGGAGGTTTGTGGGAGGGAAAGATGCCAGAGCTTCTGCCCCGCTCTTCATAGCTGCAGCTTTATCTCATCTTGTGGCTCAGAGAGCTGCTCGGCTTTCGTCAGAGAGTCAGAAGTGAGGCCCCGCAGGGGCATGCTATCTCTGGGCTAGTGAAGGGACGAAAAAGGGAAAAAAATAATCATGGGCTATTCTTCAGCTTCTCAGCTACCAGCATGATCTGCCTGGATTGGGAAAATATTTCCTGAACTTTTAACTAAAAAGAAACTTTTCTTCTGTCTGTCTCTCTGTCTCTCTCTGGTTTTTCTTCCCCTCTAACTCATGAAAAATAGAAGTTAGAATAGCCTGGCGTAGGATGCACTATGCTAAGAAACAATCTGTTTCTCAGTCATAGATGGTATTCAGCAATGAAAGAATAAAAGATAAAGTGGCAATGTCGTCTAAGCAGCAAGCTGTGTGTTGCTTTGACTGAAGGGCCAACCTAATGCAGTGTTTAGGCATGGTAGTGTAGGCTGCTTTGTTCATTTTTTCCGTGGCTAAAGCACAGACAGTGCAGTAGGAACTACGTACCGCTCCTGTTAAGTCAAAAAGCCCCCGTGTGCCTGACACTGATCTAATGCAGAGCTGGTGCGTTCAGTTCTCTGGGATGAGAATGCCCAGAATGTGCAGCTTGCTTTGAAGGGTCAGCCAGCGTTACAGGTATCCCTGTGTCATGATCATATAGGTATTACCCTGAAGTGTTTTAGAACACCAGAAAGTAAGTTTTTATGTGCCTACCATTGCCAGTTATCTGTGGGTCAGCTCTGCCGACCCACGCTGAAGCTGCGCCGTGCCTCACTCCAGCCCTGGGGTGTCATTTCAGTAACGACATCAGGGTGGGTTGGCAATGGTAGTAATGTCAGGTTTACTCTCTGGTCATAGACTTCCATCTGGATTTTTGTATTTATGGGTCCACACGTTTTGTTTCAAGTTCTAATTAATAGCTTCTATCTTGTTGTTAATCTTGGGGGAACTCCCACTGCTCTCTGCTGTGGTACTAGTTCTTCCATATACTGGTGCTGATCCAGAGGAATGAAGCATTCAGCAGCAACTACAATCCCACGCATTTGGTTTTGCTCTTATGTGTACTCGGTTGTTTTGCTTCTCCTGATATGAACAGTTTTGTTATTCTGGCAGTTTAGCAAGAGCAAAAAAGCTGCAAAAGCAGCTTAGCAAAAGCAAAAATCCCTCTCCTACTCTTTCATCCAGTTTCATGTCCACTTTCTCTCTGGTTCTTAGTGTGTGCAGGATTGCCCTTGTCCTCACAACAGCAGCGTTTCTTCTCTGCTGGTGCCTGACATTACTACCTTTGCTTTGATGTATGCACCGTATCAAAGCAACGGTACTCGTATCAGCATACAAAGTGACACTTTCATGGCCTGTCATGACACTGATTATTAGTCAGATCATGCTAACAGTTAACTTTTGGAGCCTCTTATGCCTACATAACATCGACTTCTTATTCCATGCTATGTAATTCAGGCATGGCTCAAACTGATAGATGTTGAAGGAGGCATGGTCTCTCTGTTTCCAAAATCCAGTTTACAACAGATGGGAAATGTGAAAAACTGCTGGTTAGATATGGAGAGTTTGGGTCCAATGTCTGGGGTAAGGTAACATAGCAATTCCAGGTAATTATGTTTGACATAAGGCAAAACTACTTCCCTGAGTAGAGATATTAGGATACCTCACCATACAGGCTAATTGGCTCGTGTGGCCTAATACTATGCTGAAAATGAGAGATCAAAACGTGATCATCCTTGCTAACAAACGTTGTGGTGACTCCCATGTCTAACTGTAGTACGATTGTTAGCAAGATTAGTCAATACAGCTGATTGCAAATTTTGCATGTTTGGACCCCGTGTGAGGGGCCTTCACATAAGGTAAACGTGAGGTTTACCTTCACGTAAGGTAAACAAGACTGCTATTAGATTAACTCTCTGTTCTACATGGGTAAGATGGGAGACATCTTGAGTACTTAATGAGAAAGTTCTGTTCCTGTGAACCCTAGTTCCTTTCCTTTCAAAGGTCTGCGGGAGAATTTATACCAAAGAGAACTTCCAGCATTAGACCTAAATTCATTAGGAACATTATCGTCCCAAGTTGTTATCAAATTAAGCTCTGTAGAGCAGCTCTCAGAATTACTTAGTATGCCTTCTTTGGAGGCAACATGTCCTCAGATCCATCAATCCATGTTTTATCACTGCAAACCGGTCAAGTATCAGTAACCTTTTATTGTCTCATGTGAATACAAAGAACTCTGGCTAAGATAAATTTGGTACTAGGCCATAAAAACCCCACAGTATTTATGTATAGAAGACATTTATACATTTCTTAAGTGTCTTGGTGAAAACCCCACAGTAAGGACAGACGAACTAGAGCAATGAGCAGGAAATGTATTGTTAAAGCTAAGGAATAGGCTGTTCTCTTACTGCCTGCGCTAAGGGCAGAGGGACGTCTTTGGGACTAAACCGAGGGGCAGAGTCACAGTTCCTGCCGAAGAAGGACAACCAAGTCTGGTTAGGGGAGGTCTTGAAGGTCAGTTTGTGCATTTCGAACAAACTCTGGATTTGTGGGGAGATTATTGAAGAAAAAGTAAGGTTCGTAGATTCTGAGAAAATAAAACATTTCTCCCTTCCTTATCCTAACAGTGCCCAAGGCTCCTTCCCCATACACGTACCCTCTGTTCTTACACCTCCTTGACCATGGGAAAACTAAGCAACTAGTGGTGGCAAAATGGCAGAACAGCCTTTACGGGGAGATGAAGGGAAGAACTAGCAGAGACAGCACCAGAGCGTGCATGGTGATGTCTCTAGATCTGCCTGGCTCCACAGGAGTTGCTTGGCTACCAATTGCTTGCTCTGCATGATTGTGAGAGTCTTCTTATCAAAAAGAAATACCGAGAAGTTGCTTCTTGCTACAAATGAAGTTGCTCTAGGACAGTGATGCGGTGTTGGCTGGCTGTGCAGAGAATGTATTCCTGCCTGTACGCCCATCCACCTTTGCATTAAATGCGCAAAGTGCCAGTTGCATGGATTCACCTTAGTGTTAAAACATTGGTGTTAAATTGGGGTTAGATAGGGAAACTGAGGATTTTGTGCAACTGCAACTCCTGGACTCGGGAGCTGCTGAGGGACCTGCAGCAACGACATCTGTTACCATGGTGTGGTATTCCCCGCTCCCACACAGCTTAGGCAGTCTTTTGCCCCTGATGTGGGACCAGCTCTCTGCATCTCAAGATTTTGCATATCGCTTTGCTAGACCAGCATACATCCCAGGACTCCAAGAGTGATGCTGGCAAGAGAGTATTTACCATGTAATTATCCTCGCCCCTCCTCCAGCATCCTCCTCCTTCCTTCCTCTGCAGTCCCCTGGCAGGAGTTGCTGGCTCGTATGGGAAAATTCAAATGCTTTGTGTTTGTCAACAGCTTTTCTTTCGATGTTTGAATAAGTCCCGGCATAAACAGAGGCAAGCACTGCCACAACACAGCACCAAAGCCATCGGTCCCAGTAGGCAGCAATCACAATGACCACTTAACCTCTCATCTCCAAGCTGCTGCCCTATGGAATATTTTCCCATCCTGCTCCCTGCAGATACTTCACTTCTTCCACTTAAAAAAGCTCAAAGAATGGTTAGGTGGTACATTTCCAGCATGAGTAATCTCACTGATTAGGACTTCTAATCACCTACCTGGATCCCCACTAGGAAACAGAAGAGCACTTCAATAACAGTAAAAGATAGTGGCCGATTTCTGTGTACCAGGACATACAGCACAGCAAAAAATGTATTTTAATCTCTAATCATGAGATGATCTTTGCTGGTATACTACATTGCTTTATGCTAACTGAATATAAGGCCTATCGATACTAAAATCTCATCACCACATATGGCAGGAGTCCTATTTTTGAGGTTTGCTGATAGAATCACTGAAGGGTGAAACCAAAATCTGCAGAATTCATTCCCCGCTCTCTATTACTTGTTTGAAAAATGTCCTCTGGTGGATCAATGATACTCACTTTTCACTTTGTACATCGCACACACACAGCAGTATTAGGTTAAATCTTTCATAAAGCATTGTACTAGCAAACCATTTTTTTAATATATGTGTCCATGATATCTATATGTATTTTGTTGTGTGTACCTATATTTAACATAAGCTTTCTTATATTTAATGTAAGTATTTTCTGTGTCATTACTTTAAGGGTAAACTCAAGTATTTGAGTATTACTTAGAACTAGGCACAAAAACCTGATCAAGATTAATCTGCTTAAAGCACACATTTCTCTGGGGATAAACTGGTTTGGTTTGGGACTA
>NW_009630714.1:97774-106412 GCF_000690535.1 Cariama cristata | reverse complement strand
GGCTAAATCCTCTAGGCTCCAGTCCTATGCCTTGCAGGCATTTTTACGCAAGTATAACTGCTTGCAGGGCGAAGACTTGTTAGGCCTAAAAGCCATAAAAACATTTACTTCAGTAACTCTATAAACAACACTAGCCAAAGAGAAATTAAAAATCATCTATAAAATGATGACACTTATCTAAAGATCAAGAGTTAAATAAACAACTTGTTGGGTGACATGTCTCAGATTAATGATTGGTAATAAAAGGAAAAAAGATTTTAGAAGCTTACAGTCTCTGGATTCTTTCCACATAATTTTTCTTTTACACATGCTAAGTGAAGAGAGATTCACTGTTTTAATATCTGGTAGTGACATTGTGTTTAAATGAATACTAACTGCCTACGTAAATTAGAGCAAAATGGCTGTTCTGTCGGACAAACATACCATGAGATGACATCAGATCTGGACGGTCTCTGGTGGAAATCTCAAGTGATGTTCTGGGTTCGCTTTCTCTCAGCACATCAGTTACAGCTAAGTGTTCCTGATTTGCAGGCAAATGTTATTACAAGTTGGACTACTGGGCTTGGACTGGCTGTTTACTTCCCTCAAATACTTGCTGTCACCTATTTTTTTACAGTGAGTGGCATGTGCTGTAACATGCGCAGTGTGGACCATGAAACACAAAGGACATCTTCCCTATTACTGCAAAAAGTTTTTAGCTTACCATCTAATTTTATTGCCGAGACATGTTTCCAGGTGCATTCGAATTTAAATGTTTTTTTATTTCTGTGAAGTAAAAGTTGAAGGAGGGTTATTTTTCCTTGTTAAAAATATTCATTACCCTTTTTAATTTTTATTTTAGGGCCACAAGACACTATTTCAAGACATTATTTTACAAAAATATAAAATCAAACCTTGCATAAAGGTACCAGTTCTGGTCATGGCTCTGAGCATTTAACTTCTGTTGACTCTAGCATGGATTTCTCCTGCCTCTCTGAAAATGTTTCTAGCTAAAGGAAAGGCCACCCTCAAAAGTAGTGCTTTGAGAAATACACTGCTTCCATATTTCTAGGGAAAAGTGCATAAGAACTTCTGGAAACGTTACTGGTTATTATACATACAGCGAGAAAGAGTTAATCAACAAGTTTACATCAATAAGATGTAAATTTTACATCAATAAAATAATTATCACATAGCATTTTACACCCCTGGGAGCATATCCCTAACGATTGCAAATTGGCATCATTCCACTGACTATAGAGAGTTAGAGCAGCTGAGGATTTGGCAGTATTTTCCAATTGTACATTGTATTATGAGTGGTACATTATTTCAGTGCTGAAGTTTTATCGTATCTGAGGAATCCCTTTGTACCTGAAGCAGACGGAACATTCTTCCTGATGTGGAAATAAACAAGAGCCACGAAGTTCTTACCACAAATCACTGTAAATAGTTATCTCAGGTTTATTTTCTTCCCAAATCTGGTCGTTGCTAGAAGATACGACACACTGCGTGTGCAAGAACAGACAGTGTGTCGCCGTTGTACTGAGTACGTGATTAATAAAGAAGCCTATTTTTAACAGCAAAACAATGTGCTATATTTAGAAGTAAGCAACCAAGGGTATACAGATTTAGCCATATTAAAATGCTGCCGATGATCTTGACATGACCACAGAACTAATTTTTTCTTACTTTGAGCATAGTTATTCCGGCAATTTAGGTTAATGAGAAAATCACCAAAAGAAAACAGTGTATGTCACCTAATTTCCCTTATTCCTTATGTTGCTGGCTAATTATAAACATTTAAGGATGAACATAAGAGAAACTTGAATAAGATTGATATAATTAACTTGAATGTGATTTTTAGATGTTCTGCTTGATAGTTCCCCAGGATTTAATAATGCTAATTTTGTGGTTTAGACATTCTTTCATAATTCCTTTATACTAAGATCGGGGTGTGTCTGTATCCGCCCCCCCCGCCCCCCACTCAAGCATTTCATCATGGTCATATCTTGGCCCAAGGAAAATGGATGATGCCTTCTTTTGGATACATTCTAGAAAAATTAACCACTTCTGGTGTGAATAAAAAATATCTGATAAAAAATGGCAAGCAATCAACTGGAGAGTAAGGTGTCCATTCTGTGTTTAATGTGACTTGCACGCTTTTAGGTGTTACCTTCATGAGGGCTGAAAGCACTGCATGAGCAACCGTTCTTCGTGCTCATCTCCTGGAACTCTGGGATGATAAGCATTGCTAGATCAAAGCACAGTCGTTTTGGTATTTTCTGTTAATATCCAGCCTGAATCCAAGATCCCGCAATGAATACAGCGTAGATGCAGCCTTCCCAACTGGTGAGCTTTGTCTGCATGGACTTCATTGCAAGATGGTAGGCTTGAAGCTCATCGGTGACTCCTAAGCAGCCTAGCCAAACCCTAATCCTACAGACTGCTGAGCAACTGGAATCTGGCAAGGAGGTTCATTGAAATTCAACAGGACTTTGTGTGGACATCAACAGAGCAATCCTGTCTCTGTGCGTTGACTGGCAGTACTGAGGCCTTAATTTGTTAGTCTGTACTCTGTGTAGGTGGCATTTCACACAAACTTTAACATCTCATTCTGGTCATATGTCATTGTAGAGGAAGAATCAAATAGCATGGTAAGTTTTTTTTGCAAAGAATGTAGTTTCTTGGCATTTGCTTTCTTTGGCATTACAGACTTGAAAATCTAATATAGTGAAGTAGAAACCATATGTATAAAAATTACTTACAGCAAACTTGTGTGAAACCTTCCCTTTGGAATATCAGGATTATAGTTGGGGAAAGGAAGAAAACCAGTAAATGGTGCTCGGAGAAAAGCGTGAAAACATTATAAGGCCTTCAGAATTTGGTTTTGTTGTTGTTGTTGCTGTTGTTTTATTCTAAATTCACGAAAGAGACTGTACAGCATTGAAACAGTGTGCTGAACAAAGACTGAAAGTTTGCAAGACTTCACAGAAAGTTTAAAGAGACTTCATTCATCTTTAGTATGATTTGAAAGCTTTATAGTTTTTTTTTAATGGTAGTGGTGTTAGGGTTTTTTTATAGTCATTTTCTGAAATATTTTTAATAACTATGAATCACTATGGATTTAGAACTCTGAAGTGTCTCTCTGAGTCAAACGTAACAATTTTTTTTTTACTTGACAATGGATGTCGTGTGCTTTTGACCTGATTATATAAAGTAAGATTAGGAGGAATTTCATAGCAGTATAAATTCTCATTTTCTTCTCTGCAATTCTCATCTTTTGTTTGAACAGGAAAAACTATGCTTTTTATTGCAAATTTTAAAGTTTTGAGTAAAATGATTGAGCAATGTTATAAAGACAGTGGCGTGTACAGCAAATAGGAAATGTGTGAAGGAAGACATTGGTTATGCAAGTATCCTTTTTATATGCATCTATCTGTGATGGTTCAAAGATTTAGTTTTACCCTTTTTGTGTAGAACGTATTGCATAAATCAAGTTTTTTTTTTTTCACTTTTTTAATTACAGAATTTCCAAACATAATCAAATTTTTAATTGTTCTTAAAATTAGTGGCAAGTTTAAGACTCCTAGTACTACACTTGCAGAATTGAATCTTTGATGTGTTAATTTTTCTGTCAAACTAAATGCTGCCTTTTCTGTACTCATTATTGGATTCCAGCACCTTTTTCCTTAACCTCACATTCCTGCCTGATAATTAGTTACACACAATGTCTTTTTAAATACACTGTTTGGCATTCTAGACTGCACCCATCCACTAAAAGTAAAGTTATTTTGGAACATTTTTCATTGCCAAACAGGAATTGCTATGAAGCCACAGCCATTTGAATGACTTGTTAGGACTTTTTCTACCTAGAATGCATCAGTAGCATAGTCCCTGTAGGTGGAACTTCTGGACAGAAATAATAAAAAAAATCCCAGGCTTAAGTCAGTGTCAGATGTTAGGAGTATTTACATGACCGTAATGAACGTGCTTATGTTTTCTGTTTGTGCAAGAATGATGTTTCTGGGACACTGTACATGGTCTGTATTTTGAATACGATATTTGTGATTGACCCAGAACTCAAATAGAAGAATTTTATTTATTTCACTTTCTGTTTTGACTAGGTAAGATAAATTGGAAACAAGCTACAAACTTAACTCAGGCGTAACAATGATGATACTGAATTGGCAGATAGGAATACCAGTTCTGGTTATTTAAAATCAGGAATGATGAAGAAATTCATGAGCAATGTCAACCCAGTTTTTAGAGCATCCAAGTACAGTTAGCTAACAGCAAGGCCTTCCATCAGTGGAAGAAGTACTAACTTTTAAATCTGAGACGTAAATGGGTATAGAATCAGACTTCACCCTTAATTATTTGACCTCTCCTTTCTATAATATGTGGCACACTTGAGTCTGATGAAGATCTTGTCACTATTTATATACTATGTGGGTTGTTTTTTATTAGTGACCTTGCTTCATTCATTCTTATTTCCCTTTTATATTTGCCTTCCAAACCATTTGAGTCATTTGGAGTTACCAAATGTACTCAGTTGGAGCAGTGTGTACTTGGATTTTCTGAATTCTTTTAGTATTACTTATAAACAGTCTGAAGACAATGGTAATCTTTCCAATCAGTCTATCGGGAAATAATAATGATTAATTCAAGCTTAACATGACATTCCAGCATCCATTTGTGTCTCTAACTAACTCATAGAACAAAAAAAAAGGTTGAAAAGGTATGGAGGAATGAGTAGGCATGATTGTAACATTACCTTTTAGTAGCACCAGTCAGGAATCCCGAAGTAGGATATGGGGCAGACCACTGAGTCGGTGTGAACTACCTGAGTGTAAACCTTGCTCTGCCCACCACTCCCTGCCGAAAGACTCTCCTTCACCGCCTTCGTGCATTGAGCATCTCCCAGGAGAGGCTAGCCACTTGTGCATTTCAAGTACCTCGAAGCAAACCCTTACTCAATAACTATCTCACTGGGCTCTCTAGTGCTCGGTGGGTGTACTTACATTGCCCACTCGTGTGTTGCAAAGGAGGAAGGACCAGGACTTGATCTGTTGCTATACATTATGATTCCAGACAGCTGGCCAGTTTTCTGGCCCATGCAGTTCCTGGTCTGTGGAGCTGCTCATCTGTCCTCTTGGTGGAAGCTGAGACAAGGAGGAATAAAGAAATATCTGACATATAAGGGACCAGGGACCGGCTGCTGTAGGTAAGCGGAGTCTGAAGGCTGTCGAGATGGAGGCTGTGGAGTTTACAGAGAGGGGTTTGATAGCTCCTTCAAGGAGAAAGCCACCACCGACATATTGGAAGTAGGGTGAGTGTATGTGCTTTTAGAGTCTTCAGCATGGGTGGTTTGTGGGGGCCACTGACAGACGAGAGCTGGAGAAGGCCCTTGCGGATGTGTACAGCAGTCTTGCTGCCTAATGCCGCTCCGTGACGCTATGTTAAAGCCACTGACGTGCACTCCCACCCTACTACATTGATCGCTGCCGACTGATGATGGGTAGAACACGAAGTAGTAATTTGTCTTAATCTGATGTCTCATCTTAAAACTTGGATTTTTAAATGAAGAATGAAGGACTGTAGTCCTGTAGTGCAAAGAAGTCAATTAAAATTCACAAAACCAAAGAGGATAGTATTTACCTGCTTAAACCACAGCCTTGGTGCTATTCATATGGAGCCGTATGAGGGAAATGGACTAAATGGTCTTTGTCTTTAGTCCAACAAAACTCTTAACCTTGAGCATCATCTAACAATAGGATGTGTAGTGAGTGATTATTTCTGGCTTTCAGGTCTCTTCTCCCAGAGGACCCATCTTTGTTCTTTTTGGGAAGGAATTCAGTCATCTAAAAAAAAATCCAATAATGACAAGTTATTTGGAGAATATCCACCAGCTTGTTTAGTTTTCTTGTTAACAGATCAAAGAAAACTTATGTAATTTTTATATAACATTCATGTATGCATACTTCCTTTCTCAGCAAAAGTGGTAACTTTACATTGCCATGGTTTTATTTGTTTTGTTTTCTTTTAATACTGTTGTGTTTAAGAGCCTGTTGTTCCAGCTGGGCTTTCTACATGTCCTCTAGTTACGCAGTCTATCTTCACATTAAACATGAAAATGTTTCTCGTCTTACCACACCTAGCTTGACTTGTATAGAAACATAAATTTTGATGTTTGAACAGCTAGTATAATTTTAATGGTCAGATCTGTTATAAATCTCATTGGGATGAATGAGATTCTTGCCCTAGACTGCAATTGCTTCTCAGTTATGTTTCTAAGCTCTTCTAAAGTCCTTAAAATTGAAGTGATACATAAACTCACCTTTAGTTTGTGTGGATACTTCATCTTAATAGCACTTACAGTACAGTGTACTACTTACTCGTTATGCACATTTTCACTTACCTTGGCTAATATAAAGAACTGGGTACAGCTAAGTTGCCCCTTGTTCTAACTTTCTTCTGGTCTTATCCCAGGACAGTTAACATATTTGCATAAAAACCAGTTTCCTTTGTAAACATGAAAAAAAAACCAACAGTAGCTGCTCTTCAGAGTGTTTTCTGAAGATTATGAAATTCAATTTGTGCATGTTCCTTTTCATTGCTTTACTTTAAGGCCTGGGCTCTTCCCCAAGTTCTGCATCGTTATTTTATATTTTTATATTTATATTATATTTACATAGACTGTTCTGAATCTGTCACAATTGAAAGCATACATCTATGAATAATGAAAATAATGTATGTTGTTTATCACTGCACACAGTGTTTTACAAAGTATAGAGTAGTGTCAGGGCATTTGTGATGAAAATCTGAATTAGAACAAAGCCTAGAAGTGGAAACACAAACTGCAAGTCAGTATAGTGTGATCAGATTATTTGAACATTATGTACCACTACTTTTTATTCAATATTCAATATTAGTATTTGCTCTGTTTGAGAAAATCCTAATGAATTGGGATGTGCTGAAAATGCTGCCAAGATTATATTTCTTTCAGTATTGCGGTACTTCCTGTGCTAACATGTTAGAAATGAGCAAACACTGGGAAATTATGAAAAACATTATCTTCCTTCTAAGCCAAATCCTCCACCAAGGTTTTTCAGCCAGGCAATAAAAACAATTAAATAAAACACACAAAACCACATCCTTCAGGTTATGGATGCTTGCACAAACTGATCTAAACCTCTGAATGTTTTGAGGTCCACTTGTCCCAAAGGAAAAACAAAATATTGTGGACAGTGAATACGTTATCTGTTGTTTAAGGGGGAGGTCTGCCACACATCAGCAAGTGTTGTAACTCCTGGTTGTCTCTATGAATGTAAGTAATTTCCAGTTCTATTGCAGCATCACGCCTACCGTCGTGGAGCAATTTGGTAAATTCACGCTGACTGTAATAATGCACATTTGACTTCTATCTGAAATAGAAAGGTCTATACTTGTATCAATGAAATCCTTCTCTTGAATTAGGGAAACAAAATACTTCCAGTGATTAAAGTCTGACAGACCTGTATACCTCTCAAGTGCAAAGTAGTGGAAAGAGGGGAAAGAGAACAGAGCTCTTTATTGTCCACAGAGATATAGTAGCTCAAGGCAAAGGTACTTTTTCTGAAAGGCATTCATGATTACCACTCAAGAAGTTGTTCATGTGTAGTGTATTGAGGCAAAATGCCCATTCTGAACACAGCGGTCCCGGCGGGCAAATTCTGCTAAACTTGAGGACGTATAGGACATAAGATGAAAATGTGCAACAGAGGGCAAGGTACTCGGCTGGTGTTACTGTTAATAGAGAGATGTGAATTTTCAACAGCTCAGGATCTAGACCATAAACATCTGTCAGCCTGCATGACTTAATCTAACCCTCTGTGAAGTCAGTGGCAGTCTTTCCATAGGCTTTAATAGGTGTGTGGCAAAGCTCAGTGCTGAACTTGCAGTGCTTTCCAGAACACTGAAGTGTGGAAAAGAGCATCACTTGCTCACTGAACTGCCAGTTTTGTTGCTAGGAAACCGAAGTTCTTAATGAAGGATACAAAAGCACAGGAAAAGTTAGAGTTTAACTTAGCAACAAGATTGTTGCGAAGAATTTAGAGATTCAGTCTGATTTGGACGAGGTCCTGAGCCTACAACCCTTCGTTGTGCTGATACCTTCCCGGTTGCCATTGCTGGGGACACCTGTAACTCCCATTAACTTGAGGGGGATTTGTATGTGCTTAGCACTTCTCAGAACTTGGACCCTGATGCTTACACACGTCTCGTATGCAGAATTTGCAGAGTCACAAATCTGGAAAAAAGAAATTTTTACTATTTTGATCCTTTTGGGTTCTGGTCAGGCCAGAAATACTGAAAGAGAGTGGCTTTTCCCATAATATTTCATCACTTCGACTTTTCTTCCCATTCAGCAGCAGGAAACTCAACAGCATACGGAAATGAAAACCAATCTTTTAGAACTTATGCTGTCATTCAACCCTAATTCAGGTCTTTCTGTGACTCTGAATCCACAGACCTTGCTTTCAGGAGTGGACTGTTGCTCCCAGGTTGATGCTAAACATACCACCAACATTCATCCAAGAAACCGAACACACTGCAAAACTAAAGATTTGACCTGAAGATTTTTGAGATTCAAGTTGTTAGTTCCTGTCTGTATTAGTTCCTC
>NW_009630714.1:72676-97743 GCF_000690535.1 Cariama cristata | reverse complement strand
CCTGCTGAAAATCCTAATACTTCATTCTCCTTCCTCTGCCTTTGCCAATCCAGGTTAGGGATATTTCTGTAGGTCTAAACAGCACTGGCTACCAAGGAACCTTAATACTTTTAGGCTGTATTCTTTGGAAGCACATGGATAGTCAAAATGGAACAGGTGGGAGAAGGAAGGATTATTCCTACTTTACTGGTGGGAATGAGAGCCCAGAGCATCAATCAATGGTTTCTCCACAGCCGCACAAGAAGTTCCTGGAACAATTCCAAGATCCCAAACTAATGCTGTAACCATAGGGCCATTCTTGTCTTGGATGAGTGTGTGGGCCCATGCAATGTCTTCAGCATATTTGAAGCACCATTGTTCAACCACTTCTCTTTATTTTTCTAATAAAAAAGCTACACACACATGCTATTTCAGAAGAACTGCAGAGACGTGCCCAATAAAAATACCCAGTGGCATGCTAATGAACGTTGAGCCCAGTTGTCAAAAATTAAAAGCCTACCCTCCATAGAGAGCTTAAAGTACATAATATAACTTTCATTACATATCTTGTAATGCCAAATTTCTTCAGAGGAGCCATGGTTCTAATTTACTTTTATTTAAAAGCAAACTGCAAGGAAAACCACAAAATTCCGTGAACCTCAGTGATGCGCCCCAGGGGGCATTTGGCACATTACCACTTGAAACCTATTTCATTCCCAGCCCCCTGAAATTGCATCAACTCCTGTTCCACTATGAAATCTTAGCATTTGCAGCCTGTACATCCTGCTGGAACACTAAAAGAACCTTATGGATGTGCTGGAAAACTTGTCCGCTTTTCCTTGAGACTAACTGGAGTAATGTCATTCTTCAACAGTTGCTACCTCTTGTGCAGAAAAGGTTAAATCTGTTGGTTTCAATTCTAGAGGCCTGGAAAACATTACATTTGAGGTACCCACATGTCAAATATGTGGAACTTCTATACATACTATTCCATTTGCCACTAGACCCTAGCTAGGCAATATTAGGATAAATATAATTAAATCTTTTCTGGTTTTATTGGGTTGGGTTTTAGGACAAAAGCCTCGGTAAGCAATGTGGTTATTATCTTCCTAATGTTAAATCCTTTTCTGGATAGAAATTAAATGAGAAGTCAACCTGGTTTTGATTAGGTTTTCTTTTAGTGATGAACTGAGCTAACCATAAAAATTAACTATTTTAGTTTAAACAGTGATGTGTTGGATAACAATGAGTTTTAGAGGGAAAAAAATCCGTAGAGCAAACTACTAAACGTGTAGTAGTTTCAGTGACCTTTGATTGACTCTTTTTTTGCAAGTCTTTTGGTCCAAACTTTTAAACCTAGAAACTGGACCTCTAACTGCATCTGAAATCTTCACGTTTTTAGATATTAGATGTTCTTTTAATGTTATATATTAGTTTTTTCTGTAGTAGGGAAATACTTAAGAGACTCTTTTGCACCATTTGAGGTGATCACCTTCACAGAGCACAGTAAAATCTGAGAAAGCATAGAAAATAAGCAGAGAAAACTGTCATTTAAAACACCAGACTCTTTCTCATTTGATTTTATATGCAGATGTCCACCATTTCTGTAAACCATGGAAGTCCTCAGAAGTGTAAACCTATCTATGGCACCCTTGGGCAAGGATAAAATTATGAAAATTTCAGAATAAAGATTTTTTGCTGTTGAAATGAGCAGGAAAAGCTGTAGGCAAAAATGAGTTTGCATTGTTCAATATACTTAATGGTGCTTAAATTGTGTTGAACACTAAGGCAAATTTGATTGAACTCAATGAAGAATTTTGGCACAGAATTGACAAAGCTGATAAAACATGCAGGGGGAGGTGGTTAAGATCAAGCATTCTGCTTCCAGCTTTAATACTTATGTATATTTATGGGATTTGTGAAGCCTGTGATGACGATGAGAATGCTGTAACAACTCAGGTTTTAAATTACAGCAGTCTCTGCAAATAACATATTAATGCAAAATTTGCATCTGTGCCTTCAAAAAGGCAACAGGCATGAAAGTTATTGTAGGTTTTGGGCAAGAACTAGGAAATTAAGTTGAAATAAATCATAGAGATTAAGATTTATTTTGAACATAATGATGAGGTAGAATTTGAAAGGAAGTACTCCAGATGGGAGGCAACTTTCCAGGTTACCTCCTTTTCTCACTTCAAGCTAACTTTAAGCTCAGGAGCAAAAGGGAGAATGTATGAATTCTCGGCCTTCAACTTTTATAGAAAAAAATATTAGAGAATTCTGTAGCAGCTGGACACTTTGGTCCAGAATTCCTGGGGTTTTTTTTGGTAGCCTTTTTTCCAATAATTTAATTTAAAGCCTAATCTTAAGAACTTTTGTTTTAGGAATTTGAGGGTGGTTTTTAACTAAATCTTTATTAATCTGCCTTTCTGAATTCCAGAAAGGACACAGCATGAGCCTTTTAGATCTGGTTTGGGTTTTTTTCTGATAAAGGTCAGGATTCAGTGTGAATCTTATTCAAAAGTGTGTAAAATCAAAGAGATATCCACTGAAACTAAATTTTCTCAAGGGGTTCTTAATTTCACATCCTAATTCTACAAATTAATTTCTCTGTCATAAAACTTTTAGATTTTTCTGCTTCTTGGCAGTTCCTTGAAATGAAATAAAAGGAAAATTTCTTTTGTGGAGCAATTTTTTCCTCCATACATGTTTGACTAATAAGAATTTTCAGTTGTGCATTATGCTGAAGCATAGGTTTTGGGTTTTTTTTAAATCCTTCAGTCTAAGTAGTAAGTTTTCCAGAGCATTGATTACATTACAGTGATAGAGACATACAAAGTGCCTTCTCAAAATCATGTAATTACTTAGTAAAGATGTTTATGTATGCTTGTGAGAGAAGAAATATATGTTCTAGGTTATTTTCCGTAACTGCGAGTCTCCTAATTTCTGTCTTGTCAATGACATAAGAAATATCTTGACTCTGTGTGTTAATCAGCTTTTTGCACACCGAGTAAAAGAACCCTGATCTTTTAGGACAACATGTTCAGCTCTCTATAAACAAATGCCCTGAATTCCTGAAAGCCGATCTGCTCTGTTACGTTGAGTAGGGCCCTTCTCCGGGCTCCGTTGAAGTACAGGAAAGTATTTATGTCCACAGCAAAGGACTTTGACTCAGACCATAGGCTGAAATATCTTCACAGCAGGTGGTTACCAAGCCATACTTTAAAGAAAGTTATTGTGGATAATACGTGATCTGAAACATATTAAAAAACCATGGGTTTTGTTATTAATAATTGTTGCGATCATGGATGCAGCTCTTCCTTGTACCAACTCATCCAACAGTAGCCAGCTCTGCACGGACTAGTAGCACCAGGTGGGAATGATGCTTTTTTTTGTTTTAATATCTCAGCATTCATCTTAAGAGGCTTTAAAGGTGAAGAAAGTCCTCATTTTCTCCTACAAAGTCTTTCTTCAAAGAGAGAGGTTGTCTCCCTCCACTTGGGGCGAGTTGGCTCATGTTCTGGAACATGTGGATTTTATGGTTTGCATAATCCACACATGTCTTCCTGTGAGCACAGGGTAGAACGATATCTTTTAATTTGTTTGTTTGAAAACTAACCAATACTGAAACAGAGTATAGAGTCCCTAGCTTTGTTTCTCTCTTGTGTAATCACCTCTTTATTAACTTTAGTGAGCAGTCAATGCTGGCTTTATGCCAGGGGAGATTTTTCAGGTCATCCCAACCAGGAGAAATATTTCTTTTAACAGGAGGAAATAATCTTTAAAAAAGAAAAGCCAAAACTAAGCAGTTTTGGGGAGTAATTTCTTTGTGCCATTTGTATAGACCAAAAGACCCCAGGTATGTTCATGGCTGGCTAACTGTTTGAAGTGGGGTAATTTGAAATGCTTGTTCTAGGTAATTTTCCATAACTGCAAGTCTAATTGCTATCTTGCATATTTTAGGGGCAGAAGCTGTCTTTTCCTGTATCTAAGTATAACGCTTCTTTCTATAAGTTTGTGGTACAGCCTCTTAATACTAGTGTAGATTAGCACATAAACTCACTAGTGCATATTATAAAACAATTATTTTGTTCCAACACTCTCATGGCATTTGAGAGCAATTTGAAGCAATACTTTCTATAACATTTAGCAGTAAAAAAGGCTTTTCTGTCTTTTCCTCTGAGATCTGTAGAAAACCATTGGTTCTTGCTTTTTGCCAATTGGCATTCATTAGATAAGACCCCAAACTAACTCTTTTTATTATGAATGGCCTTCTCTGCTGTGCTCTGGTTGGTCTCTCATTACCAAATCTAAAAACAAACGTCAGAGGCAATAGGTCTCTGAATATGGATTCGTCGACTCCCAGGATAAACATAAGAACTCTTTACAAGTAAAGAGGAAAAGGACATGGAACCTCTTGTTTGCATGACATTTGTTAACACACCTCCTTGGCGGTCAAAATATTGGCAGACTGAGGGTAAAGCAAGAGGAAAGAGCTCTGTGCTGATGAGACAATGCGTGGAGAGGTTACATTTATCAGACAACCCTTGGGTGAGATTTCTAAGCATTTAGGAGAATGTCATGGTGAAGGATTTCTGAAGAAGATTGGAGTTAAAGAAAAATCAGACTATGTTAACATATTTGTGTTAATTTGGATGATATAGCTGATGACTTCAGTGGCTGTGAGTACCCACTGGTGTAGCCCTTAGGGGAATTAGGGCCTGCAATCTTACCACCGACACCTTTTTGTCTACTAGTTCTTGTCTAAGCCTCTCCATTACAGAAGGGTACAGTAGTCCTCGGGGGCGGGATGGCCCCGCACTCTTGTGATCTTTGCTTGGTGCAGCTAAATCTCTGACCTGGTCACTAGATACTGGTAGTCTGTTAAGTTTCCAGCTTGTATTTAGCTGTGTTTCCATGGAAGTATTGCATATCCCTACCATCTGGTTTCCAAATCTGGTAATGTAGGGGTAGTCATCGTTCCTAGTAATGGATCATCAGTCCTTAGAGACAACATTACTTCTGGAGTGATGCACAGTAGATTATCATCTCCTGACTCTTGATGGAAACAGTGATAACATATTTCTCATGAAAAATATACCCAATTTTTCAGCTATAGCTTTCAGAAGTGTTTACATTTCTTTTTTAATGAATATCTGAATTTTGTTGAATTATGACAATTAAAAAGAGGATATTGTAGAAGACACCTTTGTTGCTTTGTACTTTTGTTTGTTTTGCTATTTTTGTATTATAGTAAGATGATATCCAATCAATTTATTGGTGATAAATAGGAATAGTAATAAGTGGATTGTTTAGATGCTTCAGTGACTTTTCTTAAAATGCTACAGACGTGCCAGGGTCTCTTTTGCTTGGATACTGCAAAGCAGCACGAGAAATATGTTTTTGTGGTCACATTAAAAGTCTAAAGTGGTTGTCACAGCCAAATAGCTCTGAGGTGTTTAAAAGGGTTAAAGAAGGAAAGGCATACGTATTCTTCTGAAGAAATGAAATAAGTGTACAAACCACTGATGGCTTCTTAAATCCACATGATTTTGCAAAAGTAGCATAATCAAAAAAGCTTAATCATAACATCACTTTATTATGACTTCTTGCCAACTCCAACTGTTGCAGCTGGAAAGGAGTGAATTACCTTGGATTTATCTTTTCACATACAATTTGCATATCATAGCTAAACATAGGGATGGAGAGCGAGAGGAACAACAGAAGGAACAATAGGGATTTTGTCTGAGGCCAGGCCAACACTTGCCCTAGATAATGGTTGATGACTGAGTTGCTTATAGTGGGCTACCTACCAGCACCGTCTGGTTTTCATCATGACGGTAAAGGAAAACATTTCACACAATAAGCATTGATCCCCTTGTTATGACTTGAAAGCTGCACAACTGCTTTTCATTCCAGGAGAATATGAGTGAAAAATCATCTCAAGAATATGGCAACCCTTTGGTATTGTATACATTACGTTCAGTAATATATATAGCAACACATAAAGCCAGGGCAGGAAGACATTTTGTACCCCTTTTAATAGGAAACCTAAACCTGTGAATAAAACTTGTTTAGCACAACTACATAGAATTTCCTTGACTGGGTTTATTTTGGCTTCTCTGCTGTCACAGATGTTCAGTATTACTGAAAGAAAACACTGTAAATTCAACAGAGACTTTAAACAAGGAAAGGGAGAAATCGGAATAAAATTCGAGTTTTTTGTTGTATGTGACCTGATCATCAGCTCTAGAAAGCGTGTTAGCAACCTGCTGTGATCTGGTTTCCTCTGGGGAAAGCAGTGACGTAAATCCACTTACCCCTAATAGGAGCTGTTGAGATTATTGAGTGATTTGGCCGATGGTCAAATGAAAGGGGACACAACAAGGTGAAAAAAACTTTCAAAGGGTGTTTTCAGGTTTGAAGGAGATAAGATGGATTTTGTGGCTCTTTTATCTCTTTCTCATGCCAGGGTACCTTAGATGTGTCCAGAGGAATTTGGCCCTTGCACTTGCAGTCGCTGAATTCACACGGGAATTTTAGCTGACCTTGTCAACTCTGAGAGCAGTGCCTTAGACAGTACAGAGACCCTCCCTAGGTTTTAAGAGCTCTATTAATAGATCTGTGGCACCTAGCCGAACTTTAGTACTGGAGGTGTGAGCTTTTTCACTACTCTAAGGTTTTGCCTGCATATGTTAGGACTGTACAATGAAGCCTTGAATCTCACAAGATAACGCAGGCATAATCCCCAGTGCTCTAACAGCACTTGGCTTTGCTTCTACTTCAGCAAGTTTTTCGTGGATTCCGCAGCATTTTTATCATCAGAGCTTTTTTTTTTTCCAAGCTGTTCTAATGGTGTTGGAATGTAAAAATCAAATTATAAATCAGTTGTGTGTATTCCCGTAGCTTTGTGTGTCTGTGCTTACAAACGTATGTCTCACTAGTACTGATCTGCTTTCAATCTTTCATACATCGTCAGGGAATTTTCTTGCTAATTGGCATTTGTGATCTTAATGGGCTGTTACTCTTCAGAAAAAAGAGGGAGTGAATTTTTCATTCAGCCTAGTAGCTGCATTGCTGAGTGGTGTCTTTTTAATATAGCTATTCGTTTAGAGGTTCAGAGAAGAAAAGCCTTGCCCCAGATAGGTATAACTGCCATAGGAGACCACTAACACTGCAGTAAAAACTCTTATTAGCTGTTCCAGTTCAGTTCTCATCTAATTTATCCATAGTTTATGACCTGATGTCATCTTAGCTTACTAACAGAGCAGGGAAAAACACTTTAGATGTGAAATGGATCATAAGCATTTTATGTCTTCAAGGATTTTGAGAAAAGGAAAGAAAAATAAAAACACAATGGGAAGGAAAGATGACTGTTTCACAGAAAAACATGGAAACATATTTCTATTAGTAATTATGCTTCTTTTGAAAACGTGCTTTCTTTTTATTGGAAAGGAAACAGAATGAAGTCTGAAATCATATCAAAGGTTGTAAAAAAGGATTCAGCCTTAAAATAACACATATGTAACAGCGAATGATTTCTAGAAAAGAAGGGGAAGTTTGAAATAACAGCTAGGTAGAATTTCACGATATTAAGGACAATTATTCTGTAACTTCATTCATCTGTTCTTTTCATTCTTTTGGGATAACAGTAAGCTTTACCTATTAATTATCATGTTCCACAAATCTCTTTGTTAAGATTTCATTTAATTTTTCTAACATGTTTTAATCAGATAATAGGCATGAAGATTGTTGTTGTGGTATGGTGTTAGAAGTAAAAGTTCTTTGAACTTGCAAATGTTCCTGTCCAGTAAACCTTAGAAATTCTTTGGACATGTCAGCGAAGAGAAAGACAAGCCAAAATATGTGAGGGCAGAGGTTATACAGCAACCAGAAGGACAAAGGAAGAAATAACTGCTTCTTGAGGCTTGGCAGAACCATATCATAGAATCAAGAATGTATAGCTTTAAGAGTAGCTCGAAAAGCACAAACTCACACTTTGCTGACACTTGTACTCCAGTACATAGCTGAAAACTTAATGTGGTGGTCTTAACTTACCCATCTGAGGACACTGGCCTTCTTTCATACCCCTTAAGGCCTCTTTCTTACACAGCTATTTGGCAGGCAACACTCCAGCAGAATGAAAGTGTGCTTTACCCTAGCCTCAGCCTACCCTAGTGCTTAGGGAAATGCTGTTTTGTTAGCATGTGGAGATGGAAAAACATGCGTAGAACTGAAGTTCCTTGTTTGGCTTGTGATATCACAATAGTCTGGAAAATAGTAAAATTTATATATGCAGTGTCATTAAAGTTTTCTTCTTTTCTTTTTTTTTTTGTATCATTTATATCACAGAAGATTTTTGCTTCTGGTGACCACAGTGGCTTCACCACAATGTTTCTAATGTAAATAATATAATTTCCTTTATGTGAATCAAGGAAAATGTAAGAGGGTTTAGAGGAAGTTTCAGAAATATCTTTCCTCTGCAGTTTCTAGACAACTTGCATGGATTTTTGGGCTTTATTGCTTTGTAAAAAAGAAAGATAAGCAGGTGGAGTAGATTTAAGCTACTAAATCAAAGCAAATGTACCAGCAGGTGGTTGACTTTTGAAAGTATGAGAGCTGGAAGAAGAACAAAAGGTTCCATTTTCTTTTAAAAAAATTGCCTTGGATTAGACATCTAGAAGAGAAATGTGGAAAGCCAAAGGGGTTTTCTTTAATGAAATTAAAAACTCACATGTTAATGTCACATCTGAAATGGGTCTTACTCGTGGAGTCAATCAGTGAGTAACCTTTTCCAGCAGTCATGATTGCAGTAGTCTTTTTGTAAAGATGCAAAAAAATCCCCCAAACTGATTTCTGTCAGATAGTACATACCAATATTGTATATGAACATAATGAAGACAAAAGAATTCACTAAAATAGGCATTGCATACATAAATAATTATAAGGTGTTTAGTCAAACCATCTACCGTCATAATTCAGATATATTCATGGTCTTCATCTTTAACCACCCGCAAAGTACTGGGGTCTGATATGACTCTATCAAATGAGTTATTGCTTTCATATAATTTTTTTCCAAGTAAAAAACCATACAGATAAAAGCCCCTGTTTTTTTTTTTGTTTTGTTTTGTTTAAAGAACCATTTGTTAAACTAGTAAGTGCTGCAGCTGTTTTGCCCTGTAAAATCAATTGATGTGTTTTGACAAACAGCCCTTTCCACTGGCAGCCTCCGTACAGACAAACAGACTGAGAGCTGGGCCACTCTAATCTCCTCAAACGTCAGATTAAGCCAGCAGAGAATATTCTGGAAACATTTAATGAAAAATATGTGGTTTTTTTTCACTAAATGAAAATTATAATAAAACAATATTTGCTTTCCTCAGTTTTTCTTCCATGTACTCCTCCCTGTCCCAAACTGGAGCTTTGAAACAGATTCACCCTCAGTAAACGTACTAATAATGTTTATCCACTAGAAAACTGTGTCTCTAGCCATCTTAGATTTTGCATATAATTTTTACGTCAGCGTTGGTAAATATTTTTCCCCAATTTAGATATAAGAAAGTGACGGACATAGGGAATGGTTTTCATCATTGTTGCATACTAGCCTAGTTTTTTTTTGTAGTGTTTTGAAAATATTCTCTCATGATGATTGAATAATTTCTGAGAAGAGAGTGTAGGATGTTTAAGTGGGCAAGTCACTGATTCTGAGCGGTGAGTATTTCCCTACTTTTCAAATGTTGTTTTCCTAACCTCTATGTCAGGCCATAACTTAGCTGCGCTCTTGGATTCTTCAGTCACAGCAAGCTTACGTGGATGTTCGTGCAAAGGACGTTACAATCTCTTCTGCTCAGAGGCCATCCCGACCTGGAGGACAGCGACCCAACGCTGCAATGTATACTTTATCAGTGCATTGCCATGTGCACATACAGTGCTGTCCCTGGGGGGAGCGTGAGGCCATAAATTATACAAGGAATTAATGCATTATTGTCAGCTTAATAAAGTCATATAGAGTAGCTGTCTCGCTGAATTTCTGTGAAGCATTGGTAAAATTGGAGTCAATTACAGACAAGTGTAAAGATTCCAGGCACCATCTGACATGTAAATGATGGAAAATCTGCAAAGATGACAGAAAATCTGTAAACCTTGACATCCAAACACAATCCCACTGAGAGTAAGAATACCTCACAGTTGTGTGCCTTGAAACTGGTGGGTGTGTGTATGTATCTGCATGATTTTTAACACTAGTTAAGATGATGTGATTCCTTCTCTTTTGCTGTCAGGTACATCTGAGGAGATTCATCTCACCTCCCTTTATATTTTGACAGGGTGGACTAGTAAAAGGTATTACCTCTAACATACTCTGCTGCTACTCACTGAGGCCTCCACTGTAGTCAAAGATCAGACAGAGAGAGAAATACGTGCAAATGGCAGTTCATCCCATCGGAAGATAAATATCTGCTGTGGGAGATGAGTCAACCTCTGAAGATGCTGCTGCTGTAAAGGAGCCTGGATGAGTGCCTAACATCTGGAGCACTAGCACTAGGTGTGATGGACCCCTCCCGAGGAACACCCGCAGAGAGGGCCAAGCAAGAGTCAGTTCAAATCAACGGGATGACCGAGCATCCAGAACAAGCTGCAGATTCCAGCAAAGTTGGAATTCCACGTTGTGTCCCACAGCTCTCCGAGCAATCTCCAAAATAACAATAGCCACTCACCTGCAACACATACAAGACCTACCAGGTCTCTCTGGCTTTTCTTATCAACTAAAGTACAAAATGCTTTGCTGACAAAAAGCCTTGAGACTATTGAGCTGTCTCACTTATCTCCACTGAGGGGTATTAATTACAAATACTTTTTAAAAACTTAAGACATTTTGAGAACTGCTTCCCCAGTTAGCTTCTCTTAAAAATGAAAATTATTTAGAAAAGTTGCAACAAGTGATTGTGTGACTTCTGGCCACAATTACAGGGATATAGTTAATCTGAAGTTAGGAAAAAACTATATGCAGTTATGGCCTCTACCGTTCCAGATTGATTTTGCATCTTTCTATGATTTGGTTTGGTTCTTTTTTTTTTTTTTTTTTTAAATGTAGGTATTTATTTACCTCACTTAAAAATCCCATAATGCTGCTAATTGTTACAGAAAAAACCTGCACTTTCACTTTAAATGTCTATATTTCTCTATTGAGTGCTGCATTTATTGTTAGTGACATATGTTTGGTGTATGAAACGGTTGTGCAATGGCACATATTTCTTCTTGCTTTGTGTGTTAATCCAGGGAAGCTGTATGTGTTGAAAAACATACGGAGAATCAAATATATTACGTTCGTCATTGAGATTAAATCCTAGAGGTGAAAAGATTCATTTTTCCGTATGTCAAACTGTGGTCACTAGCAGTAATTGATTTATTCCTTTGCAGAAAGCAATCAGTTAGGACTGGAAAAAATCAGTTAGGACACAAAAGTATACGGAAGGCAAACCTGCAAGGCAAGATGTCACACTATGTACTCATTTTCTTGACTGTTGTTCAAATATGTTTGAGACATCACATCAGTGGAGTGCCCTTCTTTTTTTGTTTTGCAATCCATTTATAAAGATGAATGTATTTTTATGGCAGTGGTAGAGATTAAATCTTTGATAAACTTGTGGATTTCTAGAATTCTGCAAGCATATTCTGGAAATTCGATCTGCCTTTGTACTCATTGAGGAAAGAGATTTGGCAGCTTAAGGAAGCGTAAAACGTAGTTTAAAATTCTGGGTGACTGGAACAGGCAGAAGTAGTTAATATTGTATTGCACAGCATGTTTTCCCTGTTCATTCTTGTTTAGCTTGCTTCATCTATTAACAGTTCAGAGAAATATAGTAAATTAACGCTATTGATTAGAATAATGAGTTGTCATTCTCTGCTATTTGTTCGGCTCTTGTTTGGTGTTAATATCATCCAAAGTCTTACCATCTTTGCAGTGTTACTTGCATTGAAGTTGCACCAAATGATGTCTGTAGACTTCTGGTAAGAAAAAACCCCAAACCTTACTGTAGAGGTTTGTAAGGTCATTTAGTAATTGCTTACATAGAATATAGAAATTCGGATACAACAGAAAAAAAGAAATTGAAGGATGGCCGTGGAACAGACTGGTTCTTGTTGCTGCTGCCGATGCTGAAGCAGATGGGCTGTAGGGGTTGACAGCTCCTCAGTCAGGTTTCTTGTAATTCTGCGTGTCTCTTCACAACCTGCATCAATATCGTCTGCAGGTTGCAACCACCTGCCAGAGGGTCCAAACAAAGTATATTCCTTCCTTTTCTCCATTTTCACTGTTTCCTTTGAAGGCTTTGAGTGTTCCTCTTTCCCCTTTTGCTATCCCATCCCACCTCTTTCTCCTCTTTTTTTCTTCTGCCTTAGGGTTTCTCCTTCCCTTGTGCCAGGCCCCGTTATCTCCTCCTGCCAGATGTTCTCCATGCCCTGTATGTCACACATTCATTATGTTCCCTTTTTCCCGGCTGCCATTGCTGCCTCTCAGACGGCCACTGCTATCACTGCTAGTGAGGACAATAAGGTAAATCATGTCAGCTGTGTTTCCTGAGCAATGGCATTTCTTGAGAAAAATGACATGAACGATAAACTAATATGAGTGTGGATGTTGGGATGAACTGTTTGTCAGGATTGGGTAGGTAAGAAACTGAAAGTCTTAAGTAGCCTTTAGGAAGGAAGGGATTGCTATTGTTAGTATGCCAATAGCATGGCAAAGAATCATTCTCCAGAATCCTTCCTTGAGCAGTGATCATCACTGCCACCCATCACAGAGGAAATATCGCGCCAACGCTGGGTTGCAGTCCTTTCACCCATTTCCAGTCTTTCTGCACCGGGACCTGGAGCTGGAGCCAGGGCTTTGCCTTCTGGAAGGTTCTTCGAGTCAACCTGCGTACCTCGTTCTCTTTGGCAGCGGCAGCAGTGACAGGAACCAGCCTGGCTTTTCAGGGCATCGTCACTTGTAACCCAGCCGTAAATGCTCCTGTTTTGCCCAGCTTAGTAACAGCCTGTTGAACACAATTTCTATGTCCCATCACCAGTTAGAGAGTGATTCAAGTTCTGTTATACAATAATTTATTTAATATTGTATCTTTTGCAATATTTCATACTTTATCAATGTTATGTTTTACATCCAATAACCTCTTAGTTTATGTATTATCCTGTTGCACTTAGCTTCAAAGGTTGTTTAGAGAAAAAACAAATCATTTTAGCAGCTTTTAATTTGTCCCTTTTTCATATTTCTAAATGTTCTTTCTACTGTTGTACTCTGAGGACTGTATATTAACAAAAGAGACTGTACTAGGAAGTAGGAAGCAGATCTATGGGAGAGAATTATGGCACTGAGAAAGGAATATAAACCATCAGAAATTCCACAATGTACTGTTTTTTTCTCATTTATTAAATACTACTCTAGCCAGGGCATATTTGAAACTACTACACAAAAACAGTCAGAAAAAGTTGCACTATTGTAAAAATGTGTGCAGTTTTGTATTGTTTATACTTATTTTTGACACTGTTGTAACAGGTTTAAACTGTATGCCCAGGGATCTTCCACGTCCAGGTAGACAGGCAGCATGTAATGCAATATGTGTTTAATATGTGGTTCTTATTGTGCTCTCTGCACATTACCCACTGGTATTTTTTAAAACCATTTCCCATGGTATTTTTAAAAACCATTTCCACCCCATGCAAGTGTTTCAATGTTGTTAGGATTTTTACAGGTATAATTTTTTTTTTAAACCAGGGGCAGCCTGTGACTTCTGTGTGGCTTGTGAGCCTTTGGAAGTGTGGATCCCATAGCAGGTCTGCATGACCAGTACACTCGTGCAAAGCTGTTCTGGTACACGAGAGACATCATTGTTAAGCAATCTGGATTCCTGGCTGTGGAAGACAATGAATCAGCAGGGGACAGTGACAAATGGCCCCAGGTCTCTCCTGCGTAGCCATCATAGCCAAGTCTCGATGCTCAGCCCAGTGATGAAACTAGTAGGGTTTTCTTCAGAGGACCACATTCACAGCAATTTATCCTCAGTTCTTTAAAGCCTACGCAATGAGTCTTCTGGCTCACGGACACACACAGATATAAGCCTCTGGCTCAGGGGAAAGAAAGTTAATTGCTCCTCTTTGAAGGAATATCCATTTATTGTAGATCCTGCCACCACTTGGAAGGCCCTTCTGGGGTCCTGGCTTGTAGGTGTTTCATTCTTTAAATCTTGCGTTGTGATAAAACTCAGAATTTTCTGAGTCAGTAAATGTTTCACTAGTAATTCTGAGAAGTAGGAGTTACTGAAAATTGTGTGACAAGGCACAGGTCGGTGCCTTGAGATCAGTGCTCAGCAGTGTTAGGCAACACACAGTTGCTAGTCCAAGGAGGTGATCTTCAAATCATTACTGGGGATAAAATTTTCTATACCGAAAGTGTTATAATTTGCTACAAAAAGCAATTTTAGAGTGTGGGAACTACTTTTAACATTAAATTTGCCTCTACTATGGTTTGAATTAATAGCATTGGCTTCTCTGCCTTTTTGGAAGCAGTTCCTGTTTGAAATAAATCTCTTTGGCTTGTCAGAGAGAAATATTTGAGAAAATATTGTGATAACTGGAAATTTAATTGCTTTCATTTTGTACCTTTCTACAGATTTTTTTCCAGTGCTGGATATACTTGGCTATGATGGGGACTGTAGGATGAATGACAACTTTGTTTCCACAATTCTGGAAGGAGTCAGATGTTCAAAGTTCATTATAATCTTTTCCTATCTCAGGAGCTCCACTGATATGCCGTATGCAAGTAGGATTTTCTTCTTAAGCTCTTGAGAACTCTTTTTCTCTCTGTTTTGCCATCCCTGTATTGCTGAATACGTCCTGTTATATCGCTACTAGGTGTCTTTGGGCTGAAAGCTCTCGTGTCAGAATAGTCTGGATCGGGCTGCAAAGGATAAACGTTAAGCAGTTGTCCGAGGGGACTTGTTCTTGTTGTTCCTGCCTGTCGTGGCTGAGCTGCAGAGAAGTTACGCAGACTTTTTCCTGCTGTTACAAAGACTACTTATTCTCGACTGTTTTACATTTAGATGGATGGCCAAAGCTTGGGCAGCAGAAATTAACCTAGAGATGGGCTACCACCGAGTCACCTTGAAAGGCTTGAATATATGAATTTGTGTCTCTGATGTCTCGCTCCCCCTGAATCCAGGGTAGGGACTGAAAACATTGATCCCACACTGCCAGTGGTCTCTTCTGGTTCTCGGAGAGACAGAACCCTTCTGCTTTCCACAAGGATTTCAAGCACGGATGCTGCATCCCACCTGCCCATCATTTCTTCATCGTGCTAGATCATCAAGGCTTAGTGAGGAGGGGAAAGCAAGGTATCAAAAAGGCGACTAATTTTTGACTGAGGGCAGTTAAATTCACAACTAGCAGTTGCCATCATATCCCATGGTTAATAGGAAGGCCACAGAGAGTCCAGGCGATACTGAACTGTCCTTGAACCACTTTACGACATTGCCCCCACCCTGGGCGTTTGCATGGAGGTGGCTGGCGTGGTGTTTATTCAGCGAGGATGGTAAGTCAGCCACCAGAAATGAACGGGGAATCTCCATCCTGGTTTTTGAACGTCTCCTTGCAGACGTGCTGCGAGGAGGAGAGGGGGACAGGCGTGGGAGGGAGGGTGCAGGTCCCAGCCCTCTGTGAACTGAAGAAAGCAACGCTGCTGCTGGCAGCCAAAGGGCAGGCGGAGATTTGGAAACGGGGCTGCGGTAGTTTGTTCCGCTCATTATGCCCAGTTCTTTCCAGTCAGTTGGTTATCCATTAGCTTAGGAAGTACAAAAATCACCTGGAGGTATCCCAGCTTTTTTTAGTGCACATTTAGAAGATGCATCTCCCTGTTGCTCTTGTGACTGCCTCTCCTTCCATTTGTCATCCTTCTCATTAGAGAAGAGGTTATTTGCTAGCCACTTTGCCAACTCCAGGATTTATAGCAGCTGAAGAGAGTGTTTTAGGCAGGGAGGAGTAACTGCACTGACCACAAACTCCCAGAACTCTCCAAGAAGTAAATGTATTAAAGGTAATGATGTATCAACGCAATAAACTGTAGATGCAATAAAACTGTTGTACAGATGTTATTGCCTAGAAGCAAAATGTATAACATAAAAATGAAAAAAAACCCAAAACCTAAATAGCTACTGGAACTTCACAGGTCTTAAATATGCTGCTGCAGACACCTGTATGGTCCAGTGGCACCTCATACATCACATTAATTGCATTGCTTGCCAGATAAACCAAACCTTTCAGAGAGCTCTTGTCCCATTCTTGAGACTTGAACGTCAGACTTTAAAACTGGGGGGTAGGAGAATAGGGGAGAAGGGAAGCTGAAACCACTCTGGATTAGCTTATTTGATTTAGAGTGCCCTGAATTCCTTTTTCTCATCATTCCCTTAACTTTTAATGGAAGAAAGAAAACTCTCCAGTTCTCTGAGGTTGCAATCTATGGCCTTTACTTCAGCAAGCACCTCCGTATGTTCCCAAGTCGTCTTTCCTTTTTGAAGAAATGAGACTTGAGCAGATGTTTAAGCAGACTTTTTGTACTGATGGGCTTGTCAATGAATGGTTAACATAACGGGCTACTATTAAGGATGTGCTGAGGGGCCGTTGTGGTCTGAGCCCCAGAAAGTGGAAGATATGAAGGGAAGCGGGATGCACAGAAATGCCTGCTCCTCTTGGAAGTAACTTTGTCTTTGCCAAGGAGGGGGGAGCGTGTGGGAAGCGGCTGGTACTTTTAGACAGCCTTACCTTACAATGTGTTGTGCTTACAATTCTGAGCTGCCATAAATTATCCGCCCTGTCTTGTTTTATTAAACATGGAGAATCTGCGATCGTCTTTGTTGAGCTCTCTGTGCTGTGTATAGCTAACCCTTTAGTCATCCTCCCATATATTTTGAGAATAAAAATCCCTGCAGCTGGAACACAGAGTGTTGGCCATGTTTTTTTGTCCAACAAAGGCTGGAGGAACACAGAGTTCAAATGAATACATAACGTTTTGTTACACTTCTGGCAACTTTACATGGACTTGAACAAATGACAAATTGTGCTTGTCAGCATAACAAACTGTGTGTTTCTTGTAATGTACAGTACTTCTGAAAGGGGCTAACAGCGATTCCACTGTGTGTCTGCGTAGTGTTCCTGGGGAAACTGGGTTAAAAACATACTGGTGTGAAGGGAGAGATGGCCTCAGCTTTGTCAAATCTCCTGTTTATGAGTTTTAGAAAGAGAAAAAAGGCTGAGTTGTGTTGTGTTTTTTTTTTTTTTTTCTTTCTCTTTGTTGGTTGGTATTCTGCTTTCTCTGGTGTTTGTTTCAGTTGACAGCGAGGGCACTAGCATTCCAGTTTAGGAGTACGCTTTGTCAGTGAAATGATGATGACTAGCTATAGAAATGCAGTCAACACCTTATAAACAAGCATTGCTTCACAATAATTTTTTTCTGTAATTTCCCAATGACAAAGCTGGGGGTTAATCAAAGTATTAAAAGGGGAAGTGTGATCCTCATGTCAGTGTAACAGTACAAGCCTAATCAGTGATCCTAAACTCCTTTAATTTAAAATATTATTATGATCTGATTATTTCTTGCAACACTCAACAGTTAAATTTTATACTTAAACGCTGTATCTTCTTTCAGCAGCACATAATCTACCAGTCATATGTTTTATGATGATGTGAGCATGTATCTTACCAGCAAATGTTCTGGCCAACAATAGCATCATTTCTTCATAAGAAGGAGGAAAAATATTTTAAAAATAGCTTTAGATAAACCCAACTAGCAGTAAAAGTTTGATTGTTAATGCAGAAGAAATATGCAATAGAGAAAAATGGCTTTTCTAAGTACGTCCTTTGCGAATATCAAGCCATAAACTGCCACTAATTTATCTAAAATATTGAACGGTGATTTTAAAAATAAAACAGAAAAAAAAAGGATTATAGAACCAAACATAATTTTGTCAGGCAAGATTCATCTTTTTGAATTTATGTGAGGAGAAAATAAAGGTATAATGTGTTACATGCTGCTTACACTAAGAGACTGAAGCTAAATCAAAATTTTAGTACATTGTCCTAATGTTGGAACAACACAACATATTCTTCTCTCATACTTTTTTTAAGATTACCCTAAAGTGGTTGATTTCTGGTATTTACTTTCAGGTCTGTATTTAACCATGAAAAATATACAGTGTGCATAACTGTGAACTACGTACCCATGAACTCTTCTACTTCAACAGTTACGGAAATAGCTTGTTTCGAATAGAAGTCATAGGGGTTGATAGCTGAGGAGGCACAGACTAATTCTGTAAAATTAAAAGAAGCAGACAACACTAATAAAACCTACCCTTATTCCTACTAACAGATAATGCTGTTGAAACATTGGCAGCTTATGCCATTGGGAACGCAGTGTTTTAGTTTGTCAGAATCTTGTCTTAAAGGAGAGCAATTTGAGAGCATTGAATCACCTTTAAAATTTGGTCATCATTCATTTAATTATTAGAAAAACTAGTTGCAGTGACAGTCTCTATGAAGAGGTACCCTGGCTGATAAATCAAGAACAAATATAACAAGCAAAATCAGTAGCTGAGAAAGATTTGCAAATATCATTCAACATCACCATTGTATAAAAGGAGAGCAAAATTTTTGCTTTTCTCTCTTACACGTGTCATGAATTGTGAACGATAAAGGAAACAGAAAATGAATGTTTAAACCGAGATATACTTACAAGATATAACTTGGGGGGCTTGGGTTTCATGGAGTGCCGCCTGTCACAGAGACGGTTTCTTATTCTTGGCTCAGCACTACATTAATGCAGTCTCATAGGTCTGGTCACTTTGGACTACAGGCAGAGCAAATTCATGTGCTCTAGAAGTGTGGACACAGTGGGATGTGATGATTTGTTTATCACACAGATGTAGGGAAGAAGTTGGTTTTCCGCTTAGCTCCCAATTTTGTGACACAGTCCAGCATGACCACAGGTGTACGTCTTGGTCTCCTTGTGGGCGAATTCCCACTTATAAAAGAGGGGTAATCTACTGCTCTTTCCTATCCTTTGTCACTACAGCTGGACTGAACCGTCTCTGAGTAGTAGCTAGCAAACCTATGAAGTCTGATCTGGGCCTTCTAGATTTTTCTAAAAATAGAGATAATAATTAAAGTTGCTGTAGGAACTTTGATGTTGACTATGACTTTTTTGTGGTTAATATTGTGTTAGTGATGTACTCCATTAGTCATTTTTGTCCCTAAGCACTCTTGGGTATTTGTCGGTGCTCTAAAGCAATACTTTTTTTGCTGCAACATAATGTTGAGATGTGGTGAGTTTCAGGTTTCAATTCCGTAAAGACTCCTTGGATGCTACAAAGCGCGTGTTGATCCTTATTCTCTAATTTGCTGCCAAAATGTAATCATGTGTTGTTTGTCAGTGTGCTGGTGGCATTCTAGAGCAAAAAGCAGATTCTGGTATCCCAACGTGTATTTAGCCAAAGAACAAATTCACTGCAAGGAGTTCACCTACTGCCCAAAGAAGATGTAAATGTGTCTTATATCTAGAGCTTCCCTCTGAAGGGACAGACTGTGGTTTGCCACGAATAATGCCTTAATCAACAAAACCTAAAACCCTGAATGCAATATGTTCCTTTTACTGAGGGCTCGTGATGGTGGTCTACAAATTACTGGAAAGAAGGCGATACGTTGCTATAGAAGTGAACAAGGTAAATATGACACTTATGTGTGAAGTGCAGTAGGAATTTCACAACAGGGCTGTAAGAATGTTTAAATGGCAGATTGCTCTGTAAACGTGACCCTCTGGTAAAAACACACGCCAAATTCAGGACATCTTTGCTATGCTGGAATCACAGTTGTTTACAGCTAGAGAATACCTCTTGGTTTCTTTCAGCACAAAGGAAAATTAAATTTTAAAAGAAATGTGATGCAGTAGGTTTTCTGTGGACTCTAAGTTTCATGTGCTTTTTCATTTCCTCCTCGTTTCTTTCCAGTCACTGTCACCAGATGTTCATGTAAAGCATTACGATTTCAACTCTGGGTGATTAAAACTGGGAATTAAGTCTCGACTAGAAAGCCGAGCAGTCAAAATGCTTTGTATAGTCCATAAGTCAAATACAAAAATGTAACTATTTATACATCGAAAGTAAGACAATTTCTTTTGATTTACTTCTAAAGTGGATCATGTGAAAGATCTATAGTGGTTTCAGCACCTCTCTGTCTTTAAGTCATTAAAAAATTCATCGACACAAGCAACAAGCTCTGATCATGTGTGCCTACCTTCCACATCCTTTTAGCAATGTCCAACCTTCTTCAAGAGCTCCTATCAGAAGCAGAAAAACGGAAACATTTTGGCATAGAGTGTGTTATGCATATGAACACCCCCAAAAGAAATGTTTTTTCAAACTTTTTTTGTGTTATATGACGCAGTTGCATGGGAAGTTACTCGTGCGCCTCGCTGCATGGATATCCTACAAGTGTGTGTTATTGTTACATGTAAAAAAAAGGATTCCACTCAATAAGCAATTTATAATCATAATTAAACACACTGATTTATCTGTACACAGCATCTGAGAAAACACACTTAAAATACTTTGAACCGATGAAGAAAGACATCTGGAACCCCTCGTGGCTGCATTATATTATACGTTGTTTCCGTCTTATTTTTCTGGTGTGTGAGTCCTCGACAGATTAAGTTGTGGAGAGTGATTCTCCTTGGCTGGAAAAAAGAAAAAAAAGAGCCTGCACACTATCAGCAATTATTCCGATTGGAATTATAGGCTATGCAGTACTCCAGGAATCAGCAGTGTTAGGCAACGGACAGGCAGTTGCAAGCCGATGAGGTGCCGTAGTTAATGAGTTAGTACTTGTCAACTAGGCCACTAAATTGGAAACGGTGTACTTGTTCTTCGCCTATCCCGTGTGGAATAAGATGTTAGATTTTATTTGCAGGTGAAGGAAGCAAGAGCTGTGCACCTGGTTACTTAGCATGCTTTGGTCTTTTTAAACCACAGTGCCAGTCACGTAGCCGGAGGGAATGTCCTAGAAGGGCTCGATCTCTTGGCCCTGTAGGTCCTGCTGCCTGGGTGTGCACTAACATCAGCTACGACATCATGCTGTCCAAAGGAATACTTAAGCCCTGCATTTGTTTAAAATTTGGCCTTGTGCTCAGAAATGTTTATACTGAAATAAAACATAGAAGATGACATGATTCCTATCCCAAAGAGCTCCCTAAAATCAAAACCAAAACTATGTAAAATAAAACCAGTGGTTGTTTCTGGCTCAAACTTTTAACTAGAGCTGGTCTAATAGTTATAAAACACAGTCCAACATATAGTGTAATAGAATATGTGTTAGACTGTCTTTATCAGTAGTGTCAACTAGGACTATAAAAACTTTTTCTGATTAAAATATTTTGCAGATGTATATGTGTATATGTACACGGTATATTTTTTTATATATGTTTGTTTTTCTGTATACATGTATATGTATTTATACAGAGAGAGATATCAAATTAGGTACATATGCACACAGACATGCACTGTGCACTTCAAGACCTCAGGTATTAATAAGACAGTAAATTACCAATGCAGTTGTTAATGCTTAACCATCTTTTCCCTTCACCCTTGAGGCCATACACTCACTGGGGTTCCCTGGGCCACTACTGATAATGTGGCGGTATTGTCACCACACAGCTGGGACTTCCCTAAATCTTTTGAGTTCTTCAACTGAAATCATATGTAAGGCTTTTCATCTGCTCTTTGAATTTCTGGGGACTAAGGGAGTGGAGCTGTTTTGCACTTGCCCAGATTACCTAAGGCGCTTTTGGAAACAAGTCAGCTTGGGAAAAATGATCATGTTAGATTAAAGATAAAAATGTATGAGACATGAAAAATTGCTGCATTTTGTGTTTAAAAATGCCTAAGTGAATCTTGGAAAATACAGAATGTCTTCTGCCATACCTCCAACTCTTTATTATCAATCTGGCTCTACGACCAATAATGGCATTGTGATACTAGGGAGTTGGAATTAAAGTATATCACGCTGTTGTTTTTACAGTGGTTTTGGGCACTGCCTTTGAACCTGTTCCACTCTGATGAACTTTGCTTTTGGGATGCTGATTGTGCATAATTTTGAAATGCAAAGTGGCGGAACAGGAGAGAGACGTCCTAGTTCCACTTGATCAGCTCCCGTGGCTATGTTTATAACCTTGCACAGGAACGTGTCTTCCTCCTAGAGACCTACAGAGAGTGAGTCACTTCTCTCCACCGACTTGTTCTGTTTCTGCTCTTATCAGCCCCACCTCTTAAGAATTAGAACAACTGCTTTAGACCAAATGAAGGAAATACACTCAATTATTTTTGTGAAAAAAAGTGGAGGCACCTCTTACCTGAAATCAGACTTATCTTTATCTTTTTCTTATCTGAGTGCAAACAGAAGAATAAGATAATCAGGACAACCACTGAAAGAATGAATAGGAAAATGTGTGTTCCTGAGGTTTCTAGCCCAATGTCAAGACATCTGGAACCATTGGGTAAGATACTTATAAACATCTGAACTCCCAGGAATGTCCTGGAACTACAGTTCCAGTTGTGAGGAATTTAGAAGTTTCACAGTTTATTTCTATTCTAAAATGGAAAGAAGAGGAAATATTTCAACATTTCTGTTTTGAGGAGGGAAAGGGAGGCCATAGTCAGTGGAGAGAGAGAAGCTTCTTCGAAAGGAGAGGTGATATAGGAGTGTATCTCACAGTGCTCTGAAAAATCTCGCTCCGTCCATTGACAATAAAAAGAGCTTAGAGACAAAATATTTTCTAAACCCTTTAGTCATTTAAAAACTCTTTCTTCCACATAATGGAATGATTTTATAATACATATAGCATATAGTTTATATATAGGTTGCACAGGTTTTAAAGGCATTGCCTTGGTGCACGGATGTAGGTAGAAAGGGAACATAACTGTGAGCATGCTAAGCTCTTGGGGGGAGCTTGGTGAACTTGGGGGGGAAGAGGTGAACTTGTCTGTTAAAACTCTTAGAAACCAATGTGGTTTGCAGACTTTTCTGTTTTGATGAAATGTCAGTTTTGCTGGGAAAGCCTGAGAATATTTCAAAAAGTTCCAGATCCTAATTCCTAGAATATATCTTCTGATCTTTTAGGCTGCTGACCTTCCTTCGCACAATTGTTCTTTTTGTTTTATGTAAAAGGGGGGGGGAGCAACTGCTTTATAAGTAAAAGTCAAGCAAACTCAACCTAATGTATGCTGTTTATAGTAACTTATACAGTAAATGGTTGAAAATGTAACCAGAATTCTTGGTTTGTATTGTTTTGATTTTGTGGGGGACTTTTTGAAATAATGCCAGTAAGGACTGTCCTGTATGGGGCACCGAGGGATGTTCTCCAGCCTGCAGAATACACAGAGCTCAAGAAGAAAGGCAGTATAACTTTGAAGTCTTCCAGTCCATGCCAGGATAACCTGAAAAGTGAATTAACTTCAAAAAACTATTAAGCACACAAAAACTGAGACTCGATAAAGTTACTTACCTGGAAGTATAAATATAAATTTCAGAGTGACCTCATGTTTCTCAGTGCTAAAATCTTGGCTTAGGAACATTTATGAAGTGTACTGTAGGAAAAAGACGAACAATAGGAAATGTTTGTTTTAATGAATACTAAATCCAGATTTCTTTCTTTTAGACAGTCTTATGTAATTTCATTGCTACTTCTTAGTGCATGCTTTCCAGAGAGCAACATCTTAAAAACCATAAGAGAAATTCAAGAAGTTAATTAAAACAAAACATTAGGTAAAATTTATCTCTTACAAATACCACATGTGTGAATGCCATTGAACTCATATGAAGAGACATAGAACATATGTGGATGTTATTTCAAATTTTTCATGCCAATTCACCACTACTTGCAAATTCCAGTGAGTAAATTATGAGCTGAAGAATGAATTCATTTAAGAGCCTGTGCACTGATAAGCAAAGTTAACATGAAGTGGGAAACAAATATAAAACAGCAAGAGGCCTTTCCGTAACTGATGGGAACAGAACTTGTTTATGTTTCTTGTCAGTGCATCTCCAACATGTCCTTACATGCTTGCCTCTGTGTTCTTTAGAGGAAAAAAATTTGCCCGCATGGTTATAAAACTTTAACTGAATAGTGTTTTCCACAAGAACAATAACTTGAACATTTTATCAGACAATGAAAGCCAAAGATGTACTGTCAAACACTGTTTCAAGCTACAAAAAGATGTGTGAGAATAAAAATTAGAAAGTAAATAAAAATTTTCCTTTAAATAATTTCTCTCTTAAAAAAGAGGAATATACACAGTAAAGAAAATAATGTGTCAATCTCACATCCAGCTGTGGATAAAATCAAAAAAATGCAGTAAGAAGGTAATTATTTACCCGGAAACGTGATTTGCAAGCAGTTATTGGTGCTGACCAGATTGTATATTAGAAAAAAAATTAAAATCAAACTCTACCCTCAAGACATACCATAATCAGCTATAAACTGAACACACGTTCACTCGAACAAGTAAATTCACTTTACTTAGTTATATAGTGGACATCGATGGAGTTACCCTATAGTTTTACGAGTCCTGCAGGTATGTGGAGCAGTAGCACACTCACACTCGGGTATTTTAAGGCTATGACTTACATGATATAGGCACAACAAGAGAGGAGACCATGTTTCTTAATCTAAATGGATGCTTCGTTAAAAGAATTCTTTGTAGATTTGGGAAAGGGCAACTGCAAGTAATTTTAAGGCATGTGTGAATATAATGTGTTACTGGTTCCTTCTCCTCAGCCTCTGCTCTCCCTCCAAGGGCAATGTAGGATGCTGAAGAGCTGCACCTTTGTACCACATCATCTTAAGGTCCGCATTAAGCCAAGCTTTTTTCTTTTTTTTTGAAACTTTTCTAGCACATGATGTGTTCCAGCCTACGACAAAAGCAAAACCGAGGATGGTGTGTTGCAGAAGTATTGTCTTGCTCCAACTGTATGTCCGTGCTGGCAGGCTAGCACAAGTAGGG
>NW_009630714.1:48423-72645 GCF_000690535.1 Cariama cristata | reverse complement strand
CTAGGAGGGGTTGACGTTGGTATGAGAGCCCAAGAAGCCATAGGGTTGCCTCTGGAGCAGAGCAGAGGGACCGCTCGCCAGAGCTGCTGGGGACCCTGGCTCCCCTAGAGCAGATTAGTTCATATTCTGACAAGAACCACATCATCTTTGAGTATATACCAGGAGATTTCAGGGGAAGCTTCCTCCCCTGAGGACTAGTCTAAAAGCCTGTATCATTAAAAGCAGGTGTTACGTCTTTTCTAATTAACGGTGTTTGTCCCAGTGGTATGATTCAGATCCAGGGTATTTTTAGTGTCCTGTGGTCCAAGGATAGCTGATTCATATTGCCTTCATGTGCTTCTTTGGCCTGGTGTTGCTGTTTTGCTGGTGTTACTCAAGCTCAACCTTCATTTAAGATGTCTCCTGGTGCATTAGACCATGTCAGGCACACACAGGGCACAGCACAGTCCTGCTTCAGCAGCACCAACGGTCCTGCAGACCACAGATGGCTGCTGTCATTCCCACCCTTTCCGCTCCATCTGCCCTTCAAACCCAAACACTTGTGTTCAGCCACCGTAATATCCCACACAACACCCTGGAAGTGTCAGTCTCTGGCTTGCGTTCCTGCAGCTGCCTCCTGGGCATCGTCCCCTTGGCTTTTCCTTCTTCCCGTAAGACGTGTTGGGTGCTGCACCCGTTGCCTGAGTTGTGTGAACTGCTCAGGGAACCCATGTGGTAGCAACCCATGTAGCGACCTGCTCCTGAGCTTCCCTGTGAGCTTTCTCCACTCTGCTCCCCTCCCGCAAAGCCTTTATCTCTTCCTTTATCAGGCTTTCCCTGACATGTCTTCTTGCTTGAGTGGCTCAGGATGTTTGATCGGTGGCACCCAGCAGCCTATATTGCCTTGAGCACACCGGTCCTGAGCCCAGGGGTTTGACTATCACGCACGTAATGCGTGTTGGTGGGGCCCTGGGAGGTAGCAGAGGAGCCAGCAGACTTCCTTTGCCCAACAAGTGTGTGGAAGTTGGGCATCATGTCTGGGCTTCCTCGGTGGTGGAGAGAGAGAGAGAGAGGTTGCTTGACGTCCCCCGCTCAGATAGATGCCATCATCCCCGCGGCTGGAGGGGAGATCAGAGCGCGTGCCTTGCACCGGCTGCTTTACTCCGAGAAAGCTAAGGCAGGCTCTGGGAAGTCCTTGGCGAGCGTCTCCGTTTCATCTGATTGCAAAATCAATGACACAAACAGCACGATCTGAAAAAAATGGCTTTCATGTGAAGTTGTCAGTGCTGTTGCACTGGCTCACTTCACACTTCGGGTGTGAAGTTAGCAAAAAATTATAGCAAGAGACCTCACTGCTCCTTTCAAATCCTACGGTCAGTACACACTTGCATTGACTAGTAAACAACTCCACGGAAGAAAAGAAAAATAAATTAATGGAGCAACAAGAATCATGTTCCTGCGTAAGGTCATTACAAGGCTGAGTGGAACAGACAAACCAAATCTCTCTCTTGCAGAGTCCAGGATGGAGGTTTGCCTGCTGAAACTTGCAGGCTCTTGGGCTGTAGCCCCTCGCTTCAGATGACAGGGCTTTCGCTCACACAAGCAAGATACAGCCCTCAAGGAACCGGCAGGATGCCAACAAGCCACTTATTTGGGTAAGATTTTGCTGACTGTGGTAAATAGATGGGATTGGGAAGAAGGGTGGGCTCACCCGTGTTTGTGTGCGTCGGAAATACAAGTTCAGTCGAGTGGGAAGCCAGGAAACTCTTAATTTTAGTGAACCACGACATCTGAGCAGAGTGTATTGAATTTTTAATCCACCCAAACTGAAGCTTTGTTTGGTGTTCGGTAAACTGTGACAGCAAAGCACCAGTTTGTAAAGCCTGGAAAAACTGGTGTCCTGTCCGCTCCACTGTTGTGCTTCTCCTGCTATAAAGAAAGCAGAGACTGAGGTGGCTTTTCCAGTTCGTATCTTATGTACCTCTTTACTAAATGCTTAATTTTTTAATTGATAAAATGTGTAAATAGCAATAAGCGTTTCTAATAGTATTCCAAAATGCACATCAATACTGCAAAAAGTTGTCATTGTAAATTGCCTTCCAGTTGCTTCAGGGATCTCCCTCCTTAAAATCAAAATGGTAATTTCATCCAGCTATCAGTAGAAGATAAAATTCAAATAAGTAAAAAAGAGATGAAAAACTGAACCAGAAAGCCTATAACATGACTGGAATGGAATATAAGTGGGTTTTATCCGTTTTGTTACTTTATAAAGGTGTTAGAGATGACTCATGTTGCAAAGATGCACATAGAGAGGTTTTTTTTGTCTTCCAGAAGTTATTCTTGTGTTAGGAGAATACAGAGCTGCCTTCCCAATGATTTTTCAAAATAAAATTTGAAAGAGAAAGATCAGAAGCAATGACTGTACCCCAGGTCCCTCCGCAACGCACGCCTGACGGGCTGACCGTGCGGGCTGGTGTCTTTTAACGAATGCTCAGCAATGCAACCCCCTCTCCCCGCGGAGTTCCCATGTATTTGTGTTTGGGAACCCGCGAGGGGCAGTGACCTAAGCAAGGCGTAATCAGAAGTTACTGAAGCCAGCGGGAGTCTTCCTACTTGGATTTGGTGAGTTTGAGATTGAGTCCTATACCCAGGTATGGAAGAGAGCGCTTTGGATCCAAATAACATTATCTTCACTGAGTGATCGGGGAAAAAGTGAATAAGCAGCCTAAGCGATGAAAAATAACTGTGTTTAAAAGTGGTTGTCAGTCCAAATTATCTGGCATATTGTAAACGAGGAGAAGAGGCATTTCCATCAGATTTTTGCTTTATAAAACTTATTTTTACTAATAATGTTTTTGCAGACCTTCATAAAGGTCTGGGAGCACTCCAAGCCTTGTCTTGCAGTGAAGGCAACTTTAAATATAAGCAGGAAGTCTAAAAGAAATAACAAAATTGCATTTATTCATTTTCATATGTTTCTGCTGTGGGGCTAGTATATCGACAGAAACACGGAAAACCAGCAGCAGTTTTCATACCCTAGTTTCACTACCGTGGTGGTAGTACTGTGTTGTCTTTTCTGCTGTGTATAGCTGTGAATCGAGCTAAACCTGGATGTCAAAGCCTAGACTTTGGGTAGCTGAAGGCTGAATAAGACCGAAAAGATATGCTAAGTACAAGTATTAGCAAGGATGTAATTCTGGAGGAAATGCACTTTCATTTTCCATACCAAATCTTACTTGCACTTTATGCATTATGTATTATTTTGCTGCTAGGACTCTGCAAGATCTTTTAGTCTGGGAAAGAACATTCACTGTCAATCATATATCAGTTTGAAACCTATGGAAGAGTAAATGGATTAGTTGCATTATTTTTATTGTTTGAATGTCTGGGAACTACTAATATAGATAATAAATTAAGAATTATAAACTAATAAAGAAATAATATGCATAGGTCTCTATTCATAGGTCTGTAAGATTTGCATTTCCTTATTGTGTAAGGCTGTTTCAATTTTTATGCCATTTCATTGTTGAGATGCCAAGGGAAACTTGAGAGTAGCTTTTATATCCATGAAAGGAAGGAATTATTTTTCAATGAAACAGTTGTAATAAGAAAAAGAAAAGTTAAGCACATTTTAAGAGTTCTAAATAAACCTTTCTGAGTCATCCAAAATAGCTATCACATAAACAATTAGAAAACTGTTAAAATGGAGTCAATTATTCTTTATACTTAGTAAAATAATCAGTTCAGAAGCTTTCTGCATGGCAAACCACTCGATCAGCTGGGAACTGGAGTCAAAACAGCCATTGTAGCAGAATTTTTAAAAGCAGTTTCAGATCTAGATGAAGACGTCTTTCACAAAATAAATGGGTTTTGGAGGAAAAAGGAAAAAGACAGATTATGAGGAAAGTGTCCAAAATTATCTGAATGCCTGGGACAGAAATAGAAAAGACATAGATAAATATAATATTATTTCTGACTGCAGGAGTCAGAAATGAGATATACTTTCATCCTTGTTTTCTTGATTCTAAAACCTCAATGTGAACATATTCATTAAGTTTTAACATTAATTTGAAGATCAAATTTACTAAAGAGTATTCATAATTTTGCTAAGCATAGGCATTTTATTCACGTAAGTTTTCTCAGTACCTTGCCAGCAGCACAAAGAATTGTGGAATCAGTAATGAGCTATTTTATTTTGAAAGACTGAACTGAGACTAGAGAGGAATTAAACGTAGCTGTGCTTGTTGGCTAAATGAATAATATCTGTCATGTAGATTCGCAGTATGAAATAGATAATAATCTGTGAAATAATTATCTGCAATTACTCCATTACCTTAGGGAAGTAGAAAGATAAAAGACCGTGAAAGCATAAATTGTGTGTTACAGATCGTTTTAGACTTTCCCGTGTTGATTTACACTACATACAGGAGGAACTAGTTCCAACTTGAGCCTTCGCTAATAGCTTTGGGCTACGTGGGTTTGGACAGGGAGTTAGTCCTGCCTGGCTCCTCTGGCTGGGGATCCTGTGATAGCTCTGATTAGCCCTCCAAACGGGGCCGTCGCCCACCCGACTGTCCTCTTGGCCGGACACGTTGGGCACGGGACAGCCTGTGTGCACCATGGACTTGTACTGTGCAGCCTCCTTGAACTCCGCGGAGGGTTGGTGGAGAGTGCAGGGCTCTCCTTGCCCTGGGCTCTGAGCAGGGCTGTAACAGAGATGCTCAGCCTGACAGCGTTTGAGGTGACAGGATGGTCCTGCTTGCACCCGCTGTATGGTGCTGGAAGTTGATGCCATGAAAAGTTGCCTTATTCTGCACTTTCCTGCTCTCACTTTCTGAATCATAGAATAATATCACAGAATCGTTTACACTGGAAAAGACCTTTTAAGATCATCAAGTCCAACTGTAAACCTAGGACTGCCAAGTCCACCACTAAACCATGTCCCTAAGCACGATGTCTATACATCTTTTAAATACCTCCAGGGATGGTGACTCCACCACTTCCCTGGGCAGCCTGTTCCAGTGCTTGACAACCCTTTCAGAGAAGACATTTTTCCTAATATCCAATCTAAACCTCCCCTGGTGCAACTTGAGGCCATTTCATTTTGTCTTATTGCTTGTTACTTGGGAGAAGAGGCCGACCCCCACCTGGCTACAACCTCCTTTCGGGTTGTTGTAGAGGGCGATCAGGTCTCCCCTCAGCCTCCTCTTCTCCAGACCAAACCCCCCCAGCTCCCTCAGCCGCTCCCCATCAGACTTGTGCTCCAGACCCTTCCCCACCTTCGTTGCCCTTCTCTGGACTCGCTCCAGCACCTCAAGGTCCTTCTTGTGGTGAGGGGCCCAAAACTGAACACAGCACTCGAGGTGCGGCCTCACCAGTGCCCAGTACAGGGGGACGATCACTGCCCTGGTCCTGCTGACCACACTATTTCTGATACAAGCCAGGATGGTACTGGCCTTCTTGGCCACCTGGGCACACTGCTGGCTCATACCCAGATGGCTGTCGACCGTCCTTTTTTGCCGGGCAGTTTTCCAGCCACTCATGCCCAATCCTGTAGCATCGCATGGATGTGTTGAAGGTTTAACGTCATACCCCAAATCCATTTCTTCTCAGTGCTGAAGACATGACTGGGTTCTGGAGTGGCACACCTTCGAAACAATTCCTCCTCCTGTGCTCCATCTCCTCATCCTGCATATAACACAGAGGACCAGATCACTGACCACGGCTTTATAAAGATAATTAACAGAAACAGACGCAGCCTTCCCCTTGGGTCAGAACTGTGTCTGGAACACTTTTGCCCATTATGACTGCAGCAAGTAAAAATGTCTCACCTGACTTCAGCGATCAAGCTCAAGTACCAATCTGTCTCTCCCACAGAACCTATGGTTTTCTTTATGTTTCTAAAAGTGTGGAGTTGCACAAAATACGTGCCAACTATTAGAGGATGGAAACTGCCTTGTAATATTTCGTGCGTTATATACATCATGAAAATGTGCACTCCCACAGCCATTTTGGTTAATTAAGTATTCAGGGTCTGACTTCAGCCAACAGCAGAGAATGAAAGGGAGATAAGTGTACCAATCCAAACTGACAGCTCTGCAAGTGATCATAATGGAATCTACTGTTTTTGGACAAGTTACGTTGCATTTTTGGTTAATGACAGAACTATCATATCTGTCAATTTGACATCAGAATTATTAGAAATGCAAATGGAACTAAAAAAGCAGTAGATTAGGTGGACACAGATAAGGATAAGGGGGGAAGTTTCTGCGAAATAACAGCACTTTGCCAGATGTTTCCATGCAAAACCAGATGGAAGCTGTAGCTTATTTTTTTAGCAGAATACAGAGTCTAAGTTGGAAGAGGTATGACTGTAATCATAAAGACACATGTGAGCCAGTTTTTTAAATTAATTGATTTGATTGCCAATAATAGTATAGTTATGGTAAGCGTCGCCATCAGCAGCCCAGGGCTTTTCCAGATGGGCTCAGAGCAGGGCACGTGGTGGCAATAAGTCAACAGGTTAATCCAAGGTAAACTTGTTCACACCTTCCCCTCCTCTACTCACACCTCAGCAATGCAGTATGGATTATTTCCTCACCTAATGCTATGAGAGATACTTACATTAAAAGCAGAGGGATTAGAGTGACTTAGCAATGTGGGGCTTGTGTCACGAGAAAACTGTATCACTGGTGAACTTCTTTGCCCGACTCCCGTTCGAGCAATTAAGTGAGTTGTGTGTTCCATCAGGGGTCACTGACAATTAGAATGTCTATTTGCTCCTGAGAAGAATGTGCCTGAATAACGAGGTGAGGCCATGCCTGGTATATGGGAGATAACAAAGTGGGGGAGAGCCAGAATTGGCTCTGAAGTGCTTCCCCCCACGCTTCGACCCCCCTAACCTGCGCTCCCCTGGGCAGGCAGCTCCCCAGCTGCCAGCTCCTTCCCGGCTTCACCGCTTTCTCCTATAACCAGTTTCTGCCTTTCCTGGAATTCTCCTTCAAATTGCCACGGAGAAGAATACTTTTACTTTGAGCAGCTCTGGCTACAGGCTATCACTAGGTCTGTTTTGTTGGCTGATGTCGATTTTTGTGCTTCAGCAATACTGCCTTGCTCATCTATGTCTTTTGTATTTCTGGCTTGAATTTGCCAGGCTGTCAAGACAGAAGCATTCAGAGGATATTGCTAAATATTTTGTCACGGCTGGATTAGATGCAGGCGTAGGTCTGTGTAAGTGTTCACGTCCAACAACAGCGTCTCAGCGACCTGAGGTTTTTGTGGCATTTCTGGCTCCACGTTTCCCTGACATCCTGGGGTAACACTAAAGGTCCGTCCTGCCACATCTCCGACTTTGTGGATTGGCATAATACCACTTTGTGTGACATGGTGATATGCAGCACACAGATGACATATCTCCTGTCCCCGTGACGTGGCTGATTTGGCCATTTCAGCAAGACACATTGGCAGCAGAAGGTGTTTCGTTGGTTCACAACGTCAGGGTGTCAGCACGGGTTTAACGGGCCTCACAGGACAAAGGTCATGCTTCAGCCCCTTGAAGGTGCCCCAGTGGAGGAAAAGCACCAACTTCGTAAACGGTACCATTATCTGATCTGGCCACCGCGCACACGTTATCTCCTAGGCAGTATTTTCTCCCTGTATGTGTACTGAGATTTTTTTCCCGTGCGAATTACTTCTCCGTTCTTATCTGAATGCCAAGCTGCGTTCCACACCTCTGGGTGCCGAAGGGGAGGGTTTCGTCTCCTGTACCTTCCGATGCCCACCCTGGAGAGGCACACCTCGGACCGTCTTTAGTGTCACCTGAAGAAATGATCGTTGCTGGGACACAGCGACTCTGAACTAGTCTTGCCTACTAGGTGAGCTGAACACTCTTGCCTACTAGGTAGGTAAAGTGCTCGCCTTAGGACATGGAGAATCAGACTTTAGAAACACCCAAGGCCTGAAGTCTCCTTCAATGGCTGCCAAGAGGGTCTAAAAAATCTGGATTTAATCACGTGAATACTCCCTAAGAGGCCAAATTTATTGAGTAGCTCAGATGACTACTAGTTGCTGTTAGGAGTGGGGTACTGTTTACCCCATGCAAGGCAAGCAGGACAGGATCAATGCGCCAAGTCAGTCTTAAATTTGGGACCTCCTTTGGACTTGTCTGAAGCATGAGCCTAACTTGTACGGTGACTCTCTAAAACCTAGAGAGTGGGTAGAAAATGAACTTCTAGCAGTGCTTCTCTCTTAGGAGAGAAATAAGGGCAGAACACATATCTGAATATCCGGGGGTTTTTGTTTCTTCTATAAAGAGATTATTTTTACTTAGAGTGGGGCAGGTTTACCCTGTCTTCTCCTGGAACGGTTCATAGCTGCAATCAAAGCGGAGATATTGCAGAGGAAATTAGGAACAGGCACTCCTACGACTTCAGTGTCAAGTGATAAGCTACTCAAAAGCTTACAAATTAAAGAGACTCACTTTTTGACAGGTAGGAAAAGTATGAAAGCAACATAATCTAGAAGTCATGACAAAAAAATAATAACTTTTAGACACTGGAAGTCCCTGCAAAAATTCTGAAAAAAATTGCTATCAGCCATCACTACTTCCAAAAAGAAAATTAAGGAAATGTATATATGTAAGGTTCTTTTGTTCTTTTCCAGGAATGTGATTTTTTTTCTTATCTTGTGGCTACAGCTTTCCCTAAGATAAAATAATTACCAAGCATAAGACTAGTTTTTTGCCATCATTAGTTGTATCATGAAAGTTGTCTTAAAATACTGTCTGGAGGATTTGGCCCTGAAAAACAGCAACTCTGCAATTTTATTTAGAATAGTTACATTTTTGAGAGAATTGTATGGATAGCTTTGATTGCACATAAAATGTTTGCTATTTGCAGTAAATTATTTTTCTTAATTTTATTTAAGGACAAGTAGCACATCTTCATAGCTCTACTTTTCTAATTTGAGGACTTCTGAACTGTGTATTGAAGAAGAATGGAAATACTGTCTTTTTTTTTTTTCTGTATCACAATAGCTGTGTTCTGTTCTAAGTAACACAAGCATATTGAGCTGTATACAACGTAGTTGAGTGAACAAAAATGTCAAAGAGTTTCTCAAGTCTTGATATTTTAGACATCTCTTGTCAAAGTGCGTGGCACTTGAATGACAACCACATTGAATTGTTCTTCTAAGAAATGTTCTTCAGAAATTTTGCATTGCAAAGATAATTCTTTGTTGAATCCTTAATCATTCAATGTGAAAAATAGTCTCACAACAATACTTTATTGCAGAATTTGCTGAAATATGAGGAGCCGTGTATGAATAGAGGCTCCTGGTCGCAGGCAACTCATTTTTGGATGGAGCCTCATGTCCCTTGCCCTGACTTTTGTGTGGAACCACTTCTGATGGTCTACCCCAGGAAACTTGTATTCCTTCCAAAGGCTTTGGGAAAACTGTGGTTAGACAATCAAACCATGCTGCTGATGGGTTAGTGGAATCTAGTAAGTCTTATTTTGTCTGCAACTGTTATAAATTGTCCCTTGCCAATCCTTTCTGTGTCTTTGATCTTATAAGGCAACTTTGACTTATTAAAAGGGCAAGCTAAAATGGTCTTTTAACAGAAATCTGTTCTTTTAAACAAACAGGATTTTGTGGGAGACGTGTCTACAGAAAATACTGATCTGGAAAAATTGTTTCACAGTTCGTGGTGGTTGTAGCTGAGTCGTGTCATAGACTAATGACGTCTCTGTGAGTTATTTTCGTTGTATGGACTTGGTCTGGTGTGATGCCTTCATCGGAGAATACTTCCATGTGGCAGCGTTGATGTTAACATTTTCTAAAGCAGACATACCTGCTTCCCTATAAAAGCTCCGCAAACAGACCACAGAAAAACAAGAAAGGTTTTAGGTGTCATAAAGAAGCGAGAAAAGCCTTAAATTTATTTTCTTTGCAAATCAGCCCTCAAGGCAGATTTCCCTGGGCCAGCTTAGCCCAGTGGAAAGTGTGAGCAGGGGAACTGCAGCCTTCCAGATGTCTGAAAGTTTTCTGTTCTGTGGTACTTTGAGTTAAACTTATTGCAAGTAACACTCGAAAGGTCCCAGAGTTAGTGAAATAGTGACATTTCAAAGGGGCTTTGCCAGCATTGTCATATTAAAAGCATTTTCAAAGCACTCCAGTGGAGACCCAGGTGCCTATCACAGCCACGCACAAGTGCCAGAAAACTTCTCTATGTCATCAGAGGTTTCCATTTCTGTAGGAATCTCTGTATATCATGGGGCTTTGAGGCAGCCAGCAAGGATTCAGCCTGGGTAACGAATGATGGATGGGAAGTCGCTACTTCCATGCCTTTTACCATTCGAGACACATTTTTAAGGCTGAATGACAGCTCCAGGATCACACTCTGTTCCTCCCGCATCTCAATGGAAAACAAGACAAAAAAAGAACTCGTCTCAGACCCCTGCCAGACATGGAAATACCTGTTCAAAAAAGCAGCCACTACTACTTTGAGGGCCAAATGTCGATCACCAGTGGGCTGAGCGGGTGGACAGCGTCTGCGGGACTGAGTCCCGGCACCGGGAAGCAGCAGCGGTATTGCAGTATTGCTGCTGCCGATTTATCAGCTGAAACCCTCACAGGTTGCTCAGTAAAGTTCAGAGCCAGGAAGAAACTTATGGCACGTCATCAGTGAGACCCTTAAAAAACTAACGGCAAAGTTTCCCTGACCCGTCTCCCTAGTATGTATTTATTAGTTTCAAGGTATTGGTGACTCATCACCAGACGACTGAAAGAAGGGCTTGCACGCTGCATTTTGGCACTATTGGGGAAAAAACAAAGAGGGAAGATAGAGATGGATTAGACTCTTGTACAGTTACGTGCTGTGGGAGTGAACACGTCTTTATGTACTTGCAGAGGCTACAACAGTAAGACAAATGTCTAGGGTGTCCAGGCACTAGTCCTAATTAAATCCCGGTGAAAACTTAAAGCCCTATCTATTGCTGTACAACTCACATATTAAGGTGGCCTTTGAAAGGAAAAGAACTGGAAAAATATTTTAAAGAAAATTACAAGTCTTGCATTATTAGAGCTTTATGAAGAAGAGCAGAAAGAATTTATTCAGAATTAGTGAAAGATTTTGAACAGATCTTGATAAAAGACTGAAATTCCAAAGGGATGTACAAACACTTATGTGCAATCTTTCTGTTTTCTAACCAATGCACCGTCCTACTCGCCATCTCTTTCACTGAGTTAGCTGAGGCTATGTAGAACTAGTACATCTATAAGAGGAATTCCTGAAAATATGTTTTCCTATTATAGAATGCTCAAATGGCAACTTGCAGGGCAATAATAGGTATAATATTAATTCTGCACAGTCTTTTAAAAAGGCGTTACTGGGAGATGACACTCTCGATCTCTCTTGGACTTTGTAGCAATGATGAAGCAGGGGATTCCTCTCTGAGAAGGTATATAAACCCAATTTCAGTGCAAGTGGCTAGCTTAAGCTTTTGTCAGGAGAAGGACATGATTTTAACACAACTTTCTGTAGGAGAGCTTGTTTTGGGAAGAATAATCATGTTAATACAGGGAAGAAACTCCAAGGAACAAAACTCAGTGGCCTTCTGACACAGACAGGGAAAGCAATGTGACTTATCTGACAAAAAACATTTCCCTGCAAAGAATCAAATCCTGTGACAAAAACGTGTGAATCTGTGCTATACTCTCAGACTGTAAGCTTCACATCTGAAATAAATGAGGTTCAACTCACAGTCAGAGCAGCAGGAACTTATACTGGAATTGCTTGGGTTGAAAGTCTGAGAGCAGGAAAAAATTATAGCCGTGGTGCACAAAATGAGTTGTGTCACCCTGGTAAGGCTTAGGCACTCCGCAGCCGTCACTCAAACCAACTTTTAACTGCTACCAGTGTTCAACAGGTCTGCTGTAACTAGTAGTGGCCATTGTCAAACTTGGCCATCGCCACTATTTCAAATTGTTACCTCGATTCTACTTCTCTCATTTTTCTGTTGTAGAGAGAATGTCCTTTAATACGCAGGTCATTACTTACTAGATAATTTTGGCAAATGAGTTTTGCAGACATATTTCATGTTCTCCAAGGGATTTTTTCGAATTTACTTGTATAAATTCAGGGTTGGATCATACACTCAGTGATTTTAATAAACACAGACATTTCACAATAAACGAACTTACATTTATCTGCTGTTCTCTGTATATATTTTTCCGTGTGGTTAGTTTATGCTGATGTACGTTCCTACCAGCTACACCAAAGGAAGATCATATCAACTGCTGGAAATTTGGAACAACTTTATGACTGCAATTAGAGGGTCAACCGATAACTATTTTCCAGCATTAAAAAAAGCCACATACATCCAAGATGCCAGGTGCTTAATGGCATCGATAAAGAGTAGATTCTGCATGTCAGTGTCATGTCAATGAGATTTTCTAAATAAAGTCCTTCTTCCTCCTCGCCAACACGGACAAGATGGAGTTACACCCTCTCTGAAACTTTGAAGTACCAGGGAAGAAAGTAAATAAAAGTAGTTTCATTTGAGGCGCCCCAGATGAATGTTAATGAAGGTATCAAACCTCCAAGAGCCAGCAGTTAACCACTAGATATCATCTAATTACAGAGGTTGAAATGGATAAGACTGAGCACTTCGTTACACCACCAGACTGATTGTTTTCTCTTGTCATAAAAGTTGCAGACTTGCATAACTAAGTGTCAGAGCAACTTCTCTGTGGCAGCTCAGCTATTTCTTGAAGCACTGCTTTTATTTTCAGATTTGCTGTTAATACCACTGAAATTTGGCCCAGAAGAATTTGTGCTACTATTTCAGTAACATTCAGATCTTCAGTGGATTGCAAAATTGTTCTAGGATATTGTCTCATTTCTACAATACTTCTTCATAGCAATAACTTAAAAGCAAACAAAGTGAGAAGATAAATCTATTAAATATAAAGGTGGGAGTGCCCCCATGGAATTAAGTTATAAGATGAGACTGGAGTTCTCTGTGCCAGGTAGTGGGAAGAGAGAGTGCCAAGTAAAGGAAGAATTGTGGAAAACTGGCGTTTAAATAATTGTAAAAGAAAACAGAGATTGAAATAGGCTATCATTAAAATATGGGCTTTTAAAATCAAAAGCTGGTTGTAATTTTGACAATTCTAAGTTGGCAGGTGGCTGCAAACAAAATTACACTTTTCATCTCTGGAAATAGTAGTTAATAACTCTTAGGCATTTCTGGCCCGTGGGACTCCAATAACAAATCAGTGCCTAGATGAGATAGTAACGGGTGGTTCATGAAAACTGGTGCCAGTATGAACCAATTCAGTGCAGTGTGGTAATGAAAACTATAAGGTACATAAAAGAGTTTGTAGATGAAGGAGACTATGGAGGAAGTGAGAATGAGAAGAGAGAAGCCTGGCGAGATCTATTTAACTGGCATTGGGATAAATGCTTCTGTGAAGAAGCAGGGATTTTTTGTAAGATGCACTTCTGCCTTTTCTTCCCCAAAAAAGAAAAGCATGGACCTGAGAATATGTGTTAGCCAGCTGTAGCTAAAAGTCCAGACATTGTCTGTTGGTGGAAGAGAGAGATGGTCTGGTCAGTACTGTGAGCTGCATCCCTGCATAGCCCTCCCATGAACGCAAGGCAGGGAGGTTTATTTCTTCTGGGAAAGTCTGGGAGAGAAAAGAGAAGTTCTGCCATCTTTTCTGTTAACTTACTCTTACAAAGAGAAGAGAAAAAGGTTCGCGCTCAATTGAAATATTGTTGTCTGGAAAGCCATGGAGAAAACTGTGTGTGTGTATTTCTGGAATCATCGCAAAATCATCATGTCGCTCAACAGATAGTCCTTGATTTTCAATCAAAACCAAAATGTTTAACACTGACCATGTAAGTTAAATACACGTAACGAAGAAAAAAAGAGCCTGTGATGAGCCATGTAATGAAACTGACCTACTTGGCAAAATGTCATAGAAAATTATTGCAAAAATATGAGTAACAAACTGAAAATGTTCCCAAACAGAGCTGATAAGGAAGTGCTTGTTTTTAAGGAATGCTACGCTGTGCTGCTTTGGTAAATTCTTGTCAAAAAATCCTTAGCACAGCTATAGTGGAAAATCCATTTTGATTAAAGATGGCATTCACACTAAAATATTAAATGGGAATGTCAACATTTTGTATAGCTATTTGGCATATTTAAGCCATACATTCATGTAATGGTACTGTTGGGTTTTTTTATTTTTTGGTAAAAAAAACAAGTGTCAAGAGAAAATGCAGTCTTGACTCATACCGTCTTATTAGAAAGTAATGTTATTTATGTTGTTAATCTTTTGGTTGACTTCGACTTCCTAATTCAGGTCATTTATATTGAAGCCATGGAATCAGAAAATAGATGTCATCTCTTTATGAACATATCTGCCTCATTAAAAAAGACAAGAAAAAAACGCTTGCATGGGAAAAGAAGGGTCAGTGACGACCCTCCTGCATTATTATTTTAAATTTACTAATTCATATTGCATTATAACAAAGGCACTGTGGATGACAGGCAGGACATATGGAAAGAACTACTCCTTCAGGGAATAACATTGTGGTTGGGTATTATCTTCAGAAGATCCATGGCTTACCTGACACCCCTCAGTTTTTAAACACAAAGACTTGTTTTTCCTTTAGAAAGTAGTAAGGCAATCTTGCAAATGCCTGGAGACAGTAGCTCCATTACCTCATGAGATACATAAATGTGAACTGCTACTATTGTTTGTGTTAATCTTCATATATACAAAAAACAATAGAATTTGAAATACAATAGGAATTCCTGTGCAAAGTTATCTTCTCACATCAGTACATTCTGATCCCTCCTTCTTTGCTTTTTTTTTTTTTTTTTTATGGAATATATAGATACATCTTTGAAAATTCTCAGTCTTTTATGTGTTTGCTGTTTTTTAATTGAACCCCAGCATGAAGAGTACAAATTCTTTCAAAGTGTCCTGAAAATACTAGATTTTTTTTAAAACAGGCTTTAAATATGGTCTTCCAAAATCAAGTAAGAAAGAAGTTAGTAGCAACTTCCTATTTCTGTGAGATGTAACTTTCTTACCATTTATGTTAGTATCCATTCAGAAGCTCCTTGTTGACATACGAGCTGTAATCCGTGTCGCCCCAAGGAACATTGGTGTTAAATTCAGACTGCGGTGATCTGTGGTTGCATCTGAACTTTAGGACTCCCACCCCAGCTGGTGGCTGAGAAAAAAACCAAATGTGCTTAGTCCTGCTGTTTTGCCCTCCTTACCTCCTTCTGTTTTACCCCGCCTCTTGCCCTTAAGGAGCACCCTTGCTTCCAAAAGAAATTGCACGTAGAAGGAGCTCTACTGCTTTCCAGCAAGTACCGTAGTGTGAACCAGATGTTATCCAGAACCACAATTTTCAGTTTTGTTTGATATAAAAAGTGAAAATATTCTATGCATGAATTCCTTTTCATTATACCAACCCCAAATCTAGCAAGACACAACATACATGAACAGAAACAACATCTCAACCCTTTATGCAGGTACTGACAACTAAGAAGCTGCCATTCCTCTCCATCACTTTGACTGACAGCACCTTGGTTGATAGGACTGTGTTATTTTCTGTCTACTCGCTCGATCTTATCTCTGGTGTAACTGCAGAGTCAAAGCTGAAAGAAAAAAAACCTTTCAGAGCTCAGTTCCCTGCTCCATTCAGTTTAAATTCATGAAAGTTGTCCTGTCTGTTCTGACATGACATAGAATCATAGAATCACAGAATCATTATGGTTGGAAGAGACCTCAAAGATCATCAAGTCCAACCATATACTTGATGCCACTATACCCGCTAAACCCACTAAACCATGTCTCGAAGCGCCACGTCTAAACGTTTTTTGAACACCTCCAGGGATGGTGACTCCACCACCTCCCCGGGGAGCCCGTTCCAATGCTGAACGACTCTTACAGTGAAGAAGTTCTTTCTAAAGTCCAGCCTGAACCTCCTGTGGCGCAACGAGACCATTACCTCTTGTCCTATCGCTAGTTACCGGGGAGAAGAGACCAACTCCCACCTCGCTACAACCTCATTAGATGAAGAAGAGTTTTTATTGGCACAAATTGCTCTTGCATGGGTTTGTATCTGTTACAACTTCCCTTACTGTGGTATGGTTTAATGAAAGATTAATGTGCTTGGAACCAGGACATACAAAGTCACTTTGGAGGTGGAGGCCTCACCAACCTTTAGAGCCCCTCCCTCTCTCTCCATTAACCTTTTTTCTAGGTTTTCACATTTGATTGTGTAAGGGGTAATGTTGCGTCTTGTGTGGTTCGTTGTAAAGCAGTTATCGGAGCTGTCTGCTCATCTTACATTGTTATAACATCTGCACCATGTTTTTCTTGAGAGACTGACTTTCAGTGTCATTGCTTTTCAGAAATCTTGAAATTGTTAACTAAAAAGATATAGAACTAATTTACTTCCCATACCTCATACAGAGATGTGGTAGCAATACAGAGAAGCAGAATTAACTTCCAGTGTTAGGTTAATGAACATTGGGTCATCTCACTGACAGGGCTACTGCTGTACTCATGTGCTCTAGCACTCCGTCATTAACTTCCTGAAAGTATGACCAAATATTTCTTATATCATACATCTCCTTTACTGATATGCACAAAGAAAATGGTTAAATGAGGGAAATGTTACACTTTTTTATCTTAAGCCTAATCACAGCAGCCCTTCACTGAAGTCTGCAAAGGAAATGAAAAGAGGAAAAGGGAGGAATTGGACAGGAGGCTTGGCTAAGTTTATTGATAAAACATGAAGAAAAGCAACGATGTTGAGTGTATTTTTAGTTTTCTGATTAACTAATTTCTCGTGTTCCCTGCAGAAAGGAGTCAGTGTGAGAGGCATGCAGTGTTGACGGAGGAGCAGCATAGAAGCACTTGCCGGTACTCAGGATTAGCTGGCCACAGGACAGCTGGGTACAACCATCAGAGATGTGTAAGAAAGAAAAGAAAGACGTTTTTATCATCCACATGTTTATGCTAATGTCTGACAGTGAAATATGTGTTAACAAAGTTATCTTCAAATAGTCTATTGAGGGTTTTTTCATTGAAAACACCTATGTGGGCATGAGACGAAAACGAATGGCAGCTTTCCAGTGTGAGTCTTGAACACAAACATTCTCACCTTTGGCAATGCTGGGAGGAGTGATGGAGGGAGGACCAGGTTAGCGTTCAGTCAAGCGAGTTGTCAGAGCACTGAGCTCCAGTTGTTGTCTAGGAGTTAGAAATGAAGAAGGGAAAAATAAAAGAGCTCCATTCTCTCAGCTGCACCTGTTTCCCTTTGCAGAGGTTAGAAGAGGCTTTTTGACTATCTTAGACTCCTGATGAAGTACTTGCCTTCACAAATTGACGTGTCTTCTCACACAAGGATCGTCTAAACTTCTTTTTACTAAATCACATCTTTGTTTGTCTTTCAATGTAAGAGGATCAAGGTCTTCTCAGGAACAGGTCAGTTCCTAGGGGGAATGATCCTAAGAATCTGACAGAAAACTTTATTTTAAATAAGTTCCCGTGCACTTTTGCACACATTTGCTGCAGTTCCGTGCTGCCATGCTGGAAAAAGCTCCTTCCAGGAGGTTTTTCCCTGAACCCCTCAATCCCTGATGGCATCAGCCATGTTAGTGCATCTCTGGCAGGACACGGCTGTCCCCCTGACGCCGTCCCCAGAGGACAGTCCCACGGCCCCTTGCCGTACGGGTGCGAGGGCGAGTGCGGCCACGGTGGGCACTGCCAAAGGGCTCTGGGGCTTTCATGGCAGAGCAAAACCCGGCTGTGGCTGCCCATATTTGCCCAAATTACCCGATCCGAGTTGCAGATCCAGGTCCTTAAGCTGACAACAGCAGACCGTACTGGATTATATGACATGAGAGCAAGAAACTTGCCTCTGCCTTGGTGGCAGGCCCTTTCGCGGCTCTGCTTGTGATTACAGTCTCACTGGGTTCTGAATAAGCAATGTGTGACTTCGAAGCTGCCGGATGAAAACACATGGTTTTTTGGGTAGGGGGGAAAAGAGCTGTGTTTGGTGAGTGTGTGTTTTGTTTTCTTTTTTGGCTTGGCAAACCTGATAACAGGACTAATGTATAAAGAATGTTGTGGAAAAAGTGGAATGAAAGCAGCTTTACCTTATTCTTGGATGAACTGGTTCTAACGCGTCAGTACAGTATCTTCATATTCCTCTTGCTCTGTTTAGATAAACGTTTCCAGTCAAAAACCTCGGTCTGAAGATTTTGCCCAGACTGTGAGTTCAAATCTTGCCCAATACAGACCTTTCGCTGTAACTCTGTTACTGATCAAAACTTTTGTCAAGTTTCAGAATAAGAGTTCATCTTTAGTCAGAGCATGTTTCAAAGGAAAGTATCCAGGCGTAGCAAATATCATGCAAGCGACTCAGTGAATTCATGAAGAACAGATGTCATTTGCAGTAAGAAGTAAGAGTAGGCACTTATGTTTTGAGTTATTTAAGCATACGAGAGCAAAGAACAACCAAAAGATCACAAAGAAAGTATTTTTGCTATGTTAGTCCAAACTGTATATTCTCATAGTCGTTTAAAATCACGCTAGGAAAGATTAACAATCAGCTATTGTTGGCAGTGGATTTTTACTTAGAGACCCCAACCAAGATTAGAGTCCTTCTGTGCTGGGCTGTTTGCAGGTATCTGGTAAGAGTCAGTCCCTATTCACAGAAATTTGTGATTCAAAAGTGTTCTGTGAAACGGTTATTCCCGCTAGGGCTTGTTTGCTGGGAGATGCACCCTGACCTGCCCGCTGTATGGTTTTCTGCTTCCTCTGAAGCAGCATCGTAAGAAGGCAACATCTCAGAAAATATCTCCTTGTGTCCAGCTGCTCTGTACAAGAAGGGAATGGTCCCTCCGTGCTCGAGATGCTGCTGCACCTCCATTGTCCCCTGTGGTGGGTCACCGTAGCCGTGTGACGACTCTGCTGGGTATCGTGGGGGTGAAACGGTCCCCATCGCAGCCCCCTCTCTCTGCCGGCTGTGCCAGGATTTCTCTTGGACGTCTCAGCTGAAGTGATACGCCTGCTAATTTCATAGACTGGCCAGCAATTGTCCAGGACAAAGGAACAATATAGATGTCTATCAGCTGGGAACAGAAGGCTGCAAAGCCGAAGTGTAAAATGAAAAGAAGCATTGGCATCGTGGTGATAAAAATCACCAGGGTCGATTGTCCTGGTCCCACTCAAGTCAAGCGAGTGTTGTGGCTGCTGCTTTCGTTAAGGTCAAGACTGTTCACTCAAAACTGCTTTTTAAGACAGAGAATATGATCAATACCACTGACTACAAAATGAGTCAGGCTAAATTTTGAAGACTAAATGAAGGTGTGTATATATAAAATGAAAAATAATCATTAAGCTAGTAAAATACAACATAAATTATCTCTCTCCAAACCCCTCTGTGCATCATAGCAAGCATGAACAACCTATAGGAATTGCTTCTCGCTTTTCCTTTGCCTTTCACCTTCGATATTTTCATGAAGAATGTTTAAGACCTTAATTAAATTTGAAAAGCAAACAAATGCAATAAGCATACATCTGATCCTATCAAAATCAAACAGGATATTCCCCTCTATGTTAATAGGATTTTTATAAAAATCCTGATAGTTCTTAATCAGGATTAGGTTTAAGTAGGAAGACTTTCTAATATCAGAAATGAGATTATTTTTGTGGTCTTTTTGTACTATGGTTTTTATTCCCAAAATACACATTCTGTTAAAAATAAGAGTTTATAGAGTGATCTAAAAAATTTCTAAACGCACCAAAGCTAGAAAGGCAAGAAATTAAAATAATAAATGGAACAGATGCTTCTCTGAGATAAGACTTTTTGAAGCTGATTGGAAAAATGTACAGTGCTGTAGATTTATGCCTAATACATTACCACTGTAGTTACTGCAAAATTAATTTTGCCACATCTTATAATATTAATTATTGAAATTCTGGGAGTGCAAACTATTCAAAACACTGTATTTAAAAAGGAGTTATTTGCCTTTTTTGTTTCATACGCAAGATACCTACAGAGTTAAAAGATAAACTGAGAACCAGGAGAATTATAAAGAATATTATAGTTGAAAAGTGCATAGGAAAAGCCCATCTTGGAAGCACGGAACATCTGTTAAGCATAACTCATTAAGTATTTTGTAGACTTGTTAGATTCATTCATTGCTTATTGGTCAACCTTTGCTTAAATCAAAATAAATCTCAGTAACTTTCATGGGAGCAGTACTGGTACTTATACAGCTAATGCATATTTTAGGCTGAGATGTAAACAACCATTTTTGTGTTTAGAAAGACATGTATTTAACTATCTTGTGGCTGTTGCCATGAAGTCTACAATCATTTTTATTTATTTATTAACAAAGTCAAGGATAATCATTCCAACATAGCAAACCTCTTTCCAAAATCTACCTCTTTGCGTTAGCATTTGCAGTATTCATTCACCAAGGAAAAGTAGTTCTGCAGCACTTTTTGCCTGATACGAGAGTTAAAGTACATACTTGGATAATGGTTCTGGAGGCAATTTGGATGTTTGTCTAGGCACATATGTTTGTGTCTAGCAGAATGGTCAGGGGCAAGTGAATGTTCCCTTGCATAAGATCAGGTGTGGTCTTCTCAGAAAACCAAACTTCTACAGGGAAGTCAAAAGGGAAAATGGAAATGTGGGACATGAAACTAGAATTTTTCTGTGAGATTTTGTCATCAACAATTACCATTCTTCACTAAACCGACTCCAAAATGTTGGCATTTTTAAAAACAATTTGGCATGTTTTCCTGTGTGGAAAAAACCAAAAAGATACTTTGATTTTTTTTTTTGTCCTGATTTGATATCAGGATAAAATGTTTCAATAATGGAATTTCCTGTGTGATGAAAATGCTGTTTTCTGTCAGCTCTTTTTAGAAATCCACTGCAAAATCTCTCAAAACAACATATGCAAGTAAATACTGCTGAAGAAAAATCCAGCTGTGCTGTTTACACCAGCAGGAAACTCAGCTCATGATCTCCATACGCCCAGGCACACAGACTAGAGATAGAAGAACATATTTTTAGTGTAGTGTTCAATCTCAGTGTTACTAGCCAGAAGAGGAATTTTCTCATGACACTGAGTAATATCTTAAAGAATATTTCCAGTAGATTCTTGGTTTTAATCTGAACTCTGTTTCTTATCTTCCCTTTCTTTGCACAACTTGCACCGTGAGCACTACTCTGGCACATTCAGTTGTTGATACTTTGATATCTAATTCTTTGTAAACATACTGTTTGTTTTATTATTTGCAAGAGCTTGGGGATCTTTGGATGAGAACTCTTGAACTGTGAAATAATATCATTGTGATCTAATAACATATTACTAATTCAACTGTATTCTGACTGGAAATGAATCATAATACTGAGTAATCAAGATTGATTTACAATTCACGAGAATTTACATGGAAGAAAATACAAAAGTATTCCAGAAAGAGTTTAAAAAGTGTAACATCTCTCAGCTATGCTCTCCCATCAATAAGATGCCACATGATTTCAGTGCATTTCAACCTATGAGACCAGTAAGGAGTTGCATCTAGGATGATTTTGAAAGATACTTTCCTCTATTTTATTTTGGAATTTGTCTCATTTAGTCAATGTCAGTTAGTTTTCACTGAAAACACTCAGTGAGTTAGCAAGAAGAAAAAAAAGCTACTAACTAACTCAAACTTAAAAATCTTTTTCTGTTTGTCTTCTGTTGTAATCTTCATCCTCACTTACTAACTATTCTTGTTACAGACTTTCTTATAAACCAGTGCACTACAATAATAAAATATAATGGCTTGCATTTCATATGGTATACCCATCTCTCTTTAAAGATGCCATTACTTTTAATTTGTTGGTAATTTTGCTCATTGGAGTCACGAAAGTTTGGAGGACTCTTCCTTATTTTCGACCATATGTTGAATTCTTAGCTTTTATTACCTCTGTATTAATTCAGTGGTAGTTTTATTGTTCAGTGGTAAATTTATTGTTCAGTGCTTGTGAGAAAATTAAAATGGCTCTTTATTAAAAGAATGTAAAGTAAATGAATAAATACACTGGCAACGTTTTTGTCTCTTTGCATAACTGAAAAAAAAAGAATTGTTTTAGAAAATCAGATCTAGCCAACAACATGGTACAACAGTAAAATTTCACAGGGAAGGTGAAGCGAGATAATCTACCAAAAATCTGCATGAGAATAAAGTAAGAGTATCTATTCATTTTAGGAAGAAACAGTAAGAGCAAAAAAAGAGTGGTCTGCTGTTGTCTTTATATCCCTTTCCGAGTCCCTCAGAGTGGGCGCAGAGCCTTTGCTGGCGCAGCCAGTGCCGCTGATGGAGTGGATGACCCGGGACATCCCGTTTTAGCCGTGTTAGGCCTGCTACAAGCAAGGCTGGTATACAGAAACTGTTATCCTCTATTTCTTGTTCCCCAAGATATATTTTTCTTTCTTTTCTCTTTTATCTATCTGAGAACGTTGCCACGCACAGTCTATGAAGTGCTGTACTAAAACAAAAGAATAGTTTGCAGTTTAGCCCTAGAAATTCTATCAGTGGGCTAGTCTGCTGGAGAAACGCTTCCTAATTGATTTACAGTGCAACGCTGACTTCACAAGGTAGTGACTTTTGTGTACTAGGGGGTGGTTTGAGAAAATATAACCAAATAAAGTAAAGGTGGTGTGAGCATAAATGAGTGCAGTTCTGTCATCAGCTGTGCAAAGCAAAACTGAGGGGAAGAGCGAAATGGAGTGACTATGCCCTTTTGCAATGAAAAGGAAGAGTTGATATAAAAATTTGCCATTTTTCTTGGAGTAAATTTTCAGAATTTTGTTAATTATTTTTTTTGGTTGGACAGAATAAGGATTATTCAATCCTGGCTCATCATGGATAAATAAAAACCTTTGAAGAGTACCAGTGACATTCGGAGAGAGATTTTCCTATAGGTGATGTCAAAGGTCTGGGGCATTTTCAGCAAAAACAACCAGCTCCTGTATCACCTGATATTTTCTTCAATATCTGACTTTAATCATAGTTATGGTCTCCAGTCTGATCCTGTGCTCATCCGTGAAAACCCTTTCCTTTCTTTGAAAGGTTTTCTGCCTACCATGAAATAGGTGGAAGAAAAAGTCAAGTGTGCTCACTGAAAATTCACGGCCTGAAGAGCAAAAAGGCCTATTTTCAGCTCTCTATATTTTCAAAGACATTTGGTAAGATTGTATTTCACCATCTTTGACATGACATCTTTGTGAGTTCCATCATGAAGAGGAGGAGACATCTCTTGTCATCAAGATATGTAGACACAAATACTAACTACCCACTGAGTGAAAACAGCTGCTTTTCAGGTGACTTATCGAACCCTGCTCTTTCTCATGTTCAAATCAGATTCATATGTGCATGAGCGCTTACAGCAAACCTACTTATGTAGGTTAAGGTCTTTAATAATGAAGTACAAAATCGTAATGCTTTTTGTTTTAACTTAAGTATCAAATTCCATTATTTTAAGGAATTCCGAAGAGCTTTGCTGTACAACGGTAAATGCGGAGGCAAATGTGCTCAGGTATAGTTTTTAAGAGATTTGCAATCCCAGCAAATTCCTGAAGCCACTGATATATCCTGAATTTGGAATCCTTCACTGTGTTCTTTACTGGGCGGATATGTGTTTATGTATGTATTTGCATATGCATATTTATATGTCTACATGTTACTATACATATATTTACACACACATGTATATTCACATACACATGTGTGTATGTATGTGTCTATACTTAAATACACATATATAGGTACACATAGACACACACACGCACGTATATAGGCATGTATGTATGTATGCTTGTCTGCGTATATACATTTCTATCTATGTGTCTATTTCTGTATTTCTTCGTCCAGGAGGAAAGATTCCACCTTTAGCTGCTGGCCTCGCATTAGAAACCTCCTCTGTATATAGCAATGGTCTTGAGAGAAAAACGTGAGGGAAAGCGAGGGAGGAAGGTTGAGAGACTTGACTAAGAGAATTGGAAGAAACAACAGCAGCATACCCATCGGTAGTGGGCTGACTTCATGTCAGATGCAACTCATGAGAGAGAGAGATATATCTCCATGGTGAGAAAGTTGTTCTCATTAATTTTGTGTTTCTAATCCCATGCTTACTCACGC
>NW_009630714.1:0-48403 GCF_000690535.1 Cariama cristata | reverse complement strand
CTCCTTTAGCTCCCGGTGACTGTGCTAAAGCACTTCAATTTATGCTTTCCATAATATTCTGGAGCATGAAACGCACTACTGAATCCAACTTCTACTTATGACACTCAGGAAAATCACTACTCTACAGATCATGTAGAATGCCATCTACTTAGATGAAGTAGGCAGCTAATAAAATGGAAAAATGCTGAATAGCCAAGTTAAAAGTAGTTTGATGGTGATCTGACCAGGATATTAATGTCAGGAAAATGTGATATAATACCTTGCTATAGGTAAGTTTTCAGTGGAATATGAAGTTACTTGAGTGTTTGTGACTACCGTGAATTACTCTTACACTCTTAGCATTTGGCAGAATAGACTGGAAGATTAAGATCAGGTAGTAAGAGTTATTTTACTAATTTTGCTCAAGCCAATATTGACGTTTTACAATTAGAATTGAGACAGACCTTCGAAATGTTCAATGCAAACTGTAAAAAACTTTTGACACTTCTGCAGTTCATAAAGTATGGAAACTAGAAACATTACTATGCCATAAAGAGTTTTAAATGAGTGGTGCTTAGGGTTTTCCCAAAGGTTATGCTTTGCTTTATCACTGGTCAGATTCCTTCTGGAAATTAGATTAATTAAAACTGGCATGTAAAATAGGTTTAGCCTCCTTTTTTAATGTTTTCAAAACAGCTCTGAAATAACAACTTACCATATACACCTCTTTCCTGTTTATGAAGTCATCTTATTTTCAAAAGCCAGGATAGACTTTAATAAATGTTTGCCCCTGTTAATAAATAGCACATGTTCTTTTATGCATGTGCTCAGTATGTGAAAGGAGTTTTCACCTCTTTTTTGATAGAAAGTTACAAGGCTCTGGTAGAAAATTTAAGGCAGTAAATTAGGATTTTTTTCAGAAACATCTGAGAACTCTTTGGATCGTTGAAATCATAAGAATGATACTTAGTGCTTACATAAAATTTTATATTTCTTCTAGTCACTACATAAGCATTCACATTTATAATTTTTGCCTTTGTTAATATATTTATTACCATGTTATTTATTAAAATACAAAAAACTGTGTTAAAATTCATCATTAACATTGCTAAGGGAAGTACTTGAAAGCCAGAAAAGTGCAAGCAGCAGAGATGCTGGTTTGGATGGCTGCATTAAGGTGCAGTCTAAGATAGTGGGATTACCACAAAATCCAAGGAAGTCGTTAGCTTGACACCAGGCTCTCATTTATATCCACAGTCCCCAGGTTTTGAGAAGTGCCCGCTGGTAATGGAAAGCAAACCGCAACCATCTGGTTCAACATGGTAAACTTTGCAAACTTCTTTTTTTTCTTTCTGGAAAGTTTGTGGTTTCCCAAAACTTTTAGGAGATTGAATTCCTCTTTACTATGGTTTAATTTTGTGAAGGTGCATGGGCTTTAAAAAATTGGAAAATAAAATGTGTTTTCAGGTCAGAAGGAAGTGTGAAAGGCTGTTAACCCGAATATTAAATGAATGATTTGTTTTCTAGAACCTGAGTGTTGCTTTTTTTTTTCACCTCAAACATTTTAATTTGCATCCCATGAGGACGATTGAAATGACCCATCATTTAAACCTATGCAATTATTCTTGATGGGGCTAACTCAAATATTGTACAAATATTTATTGTACTGTAAGGCGTTACTTTTCCTCTAAGCTAGCAAAATCTGATTCTTAACAGACAACTGCATTTTAAGGCATGACCTCAGTAACTTCCAGAGCTTTTCCTTATAAGTTTAACTGAAAGAGAAATATGAAGTTTGCAATTGATAAGCACTGAATTTTATTTCCATAAAGGTTTTTGAAGAAAAGTTGTACTCTTTTCCACCCAGTTTTCTGAATATCTGAAAAGAAAGAAGCACATCCAAGCAGAAATTGTTGTGGAATATATTGTTTTTAGGGCTGGATCTGGCCCATAGGATATTTCCATCTGACATGCCACCTTTCTCAGACAAAATGGGAGATACAGCCTTTACACATGGCAAGAAGGTTATTAAAATAGTGCTGGAAATGAGTACATTTATAAAAAAAACCCATAACTGTTTTCTATCAGAAGACTCAAAGTCAATCCTTTGACATGGTTGTCTTGACATGCTTGTTGTGATAAGAAACGATCTATCAGTAATAATAAAACTGTTCAGGTAAAAAAACACGGTCCCCTTTTTTCCTTCACTGTTGGCATATAAACCACGGGTAAGCTTCTACGCTTCTGCGATGGTGAATAGTTTGTGAACAGTGAAAGGATCCCTGCAAACATTACAAGGTAGCATTTGGGAGGCTATTGCCATTCTTGACATTGATAACTTTCTCCTATTAAGAATAGGTGGTATATAGTAGGTTCATAACTCCCATTGTAATATTTTTTTTCCATTGTTTTATAAACAAGTTAGAAATGTAGCTTCATGGTTGTGCATCTTCCATAATTCCCATATATGGAAATTTCTGTGTGCACGTAGTAATAAAGATACAGAAATTAAATGCTGCATAGGTGTTCTCTCTGTATTTGCCTGTTTCCTCCCATACCTAACAGCACTGGGACTTAGAGAAATAGTATGCTGCTGTGCAAAATTCAGAATTAACAGTAGGTCAAGAGTAAAAAATGATACCATATTTCAATGTTAGCACTAAAACAGCATCTTTTTTTTTTTTTTTTTTTTAAGTACTGGGAAAAAAACCCAAACCTCATTGTTATTTACTTCAATTGAATTTTTTAGTTGAAAAAATGTGTAGCGCTTGCTGTGTGATTATGTGTGATGGAACATGTACGTACTTCTTGTAACTACACACTCGTGTATTTTATACAGATAAAACTGGCTGGTCACTATCAACAGTATCTACAGTTAAGACTGCCCAAAGAACTTTTATGTTTAAGAGCTTCAAGCATGTTAAATAAGAAATGATACTGAATGTGTACTGTGCCTTAAGGGTTGTACATTGGAAGGGTTCGCTGGGGCCAAATAATTCTGTGTGCACTAAAGCAAACAAAGCTTGATTTCATAATTTGTACCTTGTGAGTTACTAACACTTCGGTTAAATATTCAAGTTTCTCATCCCTGGACAGTCCACGCAGAAAAGAGATGCTAAATGTTAAATTCTGGGAAAAGTCCTGTGGCAGATCTTGTCTTGTTAGACTTCAGAGAACCCCCATAGGTAAAAAGCTGTTGTTGAACGGTAATTTTCTTTGGTGGATATAAAGCACATTGAGTCATTTCGGGAAACAGGTTAAGAATATGTGCAGCTTAGAAATTCTGTTTGATGTCAGGGATTTTCTATTTTTGTCAGTGCAGTAACGTAATGGGGTAATAGACACAGGCAAAGACAGATGTGTCTGTCTGCTTGTACAGTCACTTGGCTCTGAACAGATAAATTCCCAGTTCAGGGTTCTTGATAATTTGGAATAGTGACAGGAAGGGATGTATTTACATTTCTGGGGAATTTCAGAGGGTTAGTGCTTGTATTTGGGAACTATGTAGTTGAGCTATTGTGTCAGATTTCCATGTAGGTGTGACAGATGGAAAGGCTGTACGCAAGAAATGTGTTGGATCATCTAAGGAAAGAGGGCTATGAATGAATCTTGAGACCCATAGAATCAGGAAGTTGCATATAAATGCAGAAGACTAGGGAATGTCCTCTGGGAGTAAAAGGGCCAGGACAACTCATCAAAAATAGTACGGAGCTAATTGATTTCCTGTGACGTTAAGCCTCTTTTCTAGTTACCATTTTTATTTGCCACTTTCTGTGTTACATACACAGAATTCAATTAAAAATTAGCTTAAAGTCAATTTTTTTTGTACCGTTACCACCTTGTTCAAATCGTCCTGCACGTGCCCTTCAGCTATTGCAGTGTACCAGCACAACTATGGGACTCACGGTTTTGCATTCCTCTGCATGGGGAAAAACAAATCCAGTTCCTTACCCATGTTTTGCTTTTCAGTTATGTTTAGCAGAACAAGTCTGGCCTAGTCTGCATTTTAATTTGTATCAGCTGAGGTCAATAATTCCCAAACTGCAAACGGTGCTACCATGTTGTCCTCATTACTGAAAGTGTCACAGGCCACGGGCAGAAGCACTTCCCTTTCCTGGTGAAATCCAGGTAAATCACACACTTGGCTATATCGGGTCTGCAGGGCATATCTGCTCTCTGAGAAAAGCACCTGTCTTCAGTGCAAAAGATGTATGGTATCCGCAAGCTTTTTACACTAATACTTACATGATTGCCAAAAGATGCCAAATTAATTTTGTTTCCGTAGCTCCTTCTTGCATCCTTCAAAGCAAAGGAAAAGTCAGGGAGCTTAGAACCTGAATGTATTTTCATGCTAAGACCTGCTGCTATTGTATGTCATTATAGGAAAGAATAGAGATACATCAGCTTTATCTTCTTCTTTTAATTTTAACTTTGACCTGACTTCTAAGAGTGGGGGTTTTTTATTTTTTGAGGGGAAGATTTTTTTTAGGATATTCTATTAATTTAAAAACATCACCAGCACTGAATAGAGCCAGGAGATCCATCTTGGTGTTTCACTTTTCCTTCCATTAATATTTCATTTTAACTTCAGTGGTCTAATTAGCAAGGCACAAGCACAATCGTTACTTCTTACATTGGTGTAAAGTTTTAGTCTAAAATCTAGGGTTTTGTGTGTTATACAAGTCTATAGAGAAAAAGTTTGCCATAGAATCTCTTTGTTGAGCAGCTATATTCAAGACTGAACCTCTTATTTAAAATAAATTAGAGTTTGCTGCTATTAAACAAATGAAGAAACAAGGTTTTTAACTTCTTTGGCTTTTCTAGAGTTCGTTCAGTATATTAAAATAATATAACTGGTCCCCTATGCATAAATACATAATGCTGCTACTACCTTCTAAGCCTAGTTTGAGTTGAAATATCTGTCTTAACTTCTGGGATCATTACTCCTCATGGACAAATTGATAATTTCTCTTTAGGCCATCTTCCTGTACATCTCAGAAATTTAATAGTGCCTGTTAACGTTTCTCTTTTTTGCTTTTTTTGGTTTTCAGAGTGAGGTTAGTCAGCGTTCCACCTGTCCCTGCCTTGTGTTAGCCTTCTGACCTACAGGGGTTCATACGAATGCATAGAGAATTATTTCTAGCATGATGTTGATGTGTTCTCATCCTTTGAGGAATGATTTGTTTTTCCTTCTGGCCTTTTCTTTAAAAGGCTTAAAGCAGCAGGATGGAGGATAGAAAGCAGAAAGGAAAAAAATACTTTCTCGCTTAGTTGTCAGACATTCTTGCTGTCTCGTTACTGTAGTTTCTTTGTACTTTTACATTTTGCATTTCTTGCAGTGAATCCCAGAAATGGAAATTATATATTGTACTTTCGTGTTACCCTTGTACATTTGTTCTCCTATTTTTCTTTGTTATCTGCCTCAGTCAGGGACAGTAACTCACTGTATTTTGAAATTCCTCCAGTGGTCTGGAACTGCTGCTTGTCTGCTTTACACAGCTATCGCTCAGAGACCAATGCCTTTTCTTTTGTAGCTGTTGTTTTATTATCATTTTCTAACCTAGCTATCTCTTTGTTCTTTAGTTATCTACAGTGATGTCAGAAACACAGACCAGACTGAATTAGCAAGCCTTTTTCCACTCTCAGTCTCTCACACAAGGCCTTCAACTTTGAACCGCAGGAAAAAAATCATATAGATGGCTTTTTAAATATCAGAAAGATTGCTTATCTTATTTAAATGTTACAGTAGGATAGGTCTGGCTATTTGTTTGTTTTTAAATGAAATATTTATCTGTGTGAGATAACTTCCAAAGCCTTTAAGTTTGATTCAGTACCTTGCTCACTGGTTGCCTTGGCTTCCGTGGGTTTATTTGGACATTTAAAGCACTACGCTCAGCGTTAACAGTGTTCTTTTGGAAGTAATTTTGAAGTCAGTTCGCTCTGTTGAGCTGCAAACAAATCAATAGCCTGCTGGCAGGGAAGCTATACTTGAGGGCTGGCACTTTGTGATGGTGGACAAGCACCTGTACTTGCATCTTAGAGTCCTGTAGCTCCCTCATCTTCTGTTAAACCTCATCCTTCTTACCTCCGGTGACATTAATCATACATCCTGTATCTTTTACGTCAGATGAGTTTTATTGATAAATCCAATATATTCAGTCCCCTGTCCAACCCTGTGACCTGAAAATACCTGTAACTGGGGAAAGAAAGGCTATTACTTTTGACGGAAAAGCTTGGTGGATTTGTTCTCCCATTCCAGGTTGGTCAAATTCTGCCTTAAACTAAATCACCTCTTCGAGCCAAATCAAAAGTGCTAGTTCCCTTTTAATATCTTCTATTCATGGGGCAAAATTCTGAATTCAAGTGATCAGAGTCACTGCAGCTGAGGATTCAGTCTATCGCTAGGCTAGACTGAGGTTCTCTAGTGGAGGTCCAGCATGCTCTTGTAGCGCTTGTGTGTTTAGGACTAAGGAGGGGGAAGGACACAGTGAGTGTGGAGTAGCGCTAGGACGTCAAGGAGTTATTGACTCTTCACGTGTTGTGGGTTGTTTTCAAACCACTGAAAACAGTGGGGAGTTTTAAGGTGTTATAAAGTTTGCCAAAATTATCAACAATAATGAAACGTGACGTGTCATTCCTATAATATTCTCAACTTCTCAGCAATGTTCTCCTTTACCATGCAGAACACTAAGTGTTTTCAAATTGCTTTGGATGCTTTGACAGATGGAATATGGCTTCATTTTATCTGTCTGCCAAACTACATTTAAGTCTCACACTGTGCCATGCAACTTTGGAAATATTTAGAAACAATGTGCAATTAAAACACTGATAAGAGAATAATCTGATATCAGTGGAGCTCTAAAGTGACAGGATTTGGACAATTTTATTGCATACTAGTACTGTGACATTTTAAAAATTCTTATCCATAAGAGTGATGGTTTATAAGTTCTGGGTTTTTTTACTTTTGTCTCCTCATTCACTTATGTGTATTTTGATTCCACAGCAGTTAAAACAACGAAAGCTTTGCCAGGGCAAGTCCTTTGTAACAGTTGATAACAAAGTGAAAACATTTTTAAACCCCAAACAAAATGTAACTAATCCTATATATTTGGAAAATATTCAGTAACAACTGGGTATTCATTGGTTATCATCAGGAGAGATTACCTGCCTTTTTGTCCTGATTGTGGCAGCATAGGAGTTAATGGACAAATATGCATATTTTTTTCTTGCAATTGCTAAGAAAATTTATTTTTCATTAACATTGTTCAGTACTCTTTATGTCTGCCAACAACCCTCAATCTCTGGAAAAATATGTAGTCCAACTTCACCTCACAAAACTTTAACATGAAACTTTGGATCTTGGCCACTTTGAAGTCTTTGTTGTTCAGGGAGGAGGACTGCCACAAATCACAATGTTTTGAGAACAGAGGACCAGATTTTGAATACTGCAGCTATTTGTTGCTTTGAAATGATGAGATTTCTTTGGTTTTGTTTTCTGTTTTTAAATAGACTGTATGAATAACAGAAAGGAATTTTTTTTGGAGAATGATACGCTAAGAATTAAAAAAAAGCTAGAGAACCCTGTGTTCCTAAGTGAGAAAATATGTTTTTAGAAAAAAATGTGCTGGTATTATTCTTTACATGAAAGCACCTAAGTATGATCCCGGTCTTCTGTATCTCATGACTCCTTTCTGCTGACAGATGCAGTAACACAGTAGGGCAGTGAATGCTCTAAGCCCAACATTTATGGCAAAAAGCCTTTGGATAATCTTCAAAAATCAGGTGTGCACCAAACTTGATATTTTAGGAAATAAAATACTTGCGTAAGCTAAAGACACTGTACTAGCGCCTGAAAGCAAAGGTTTACATCAGCTCAACTCAGCAGTGCGACGACTTCCAGATGATACCTTTAGAAATGAAAAGTTCTGATCTCTTGTTCTTTATTTGAACAAAACTTGTAGGCCTCAGACCTCACTGTGATGGGTGGAAGGACCTACCACAGCATGAAATACATTTTAATTGCAAGCTCATTTTCTCTTGTTATTCCCTAATTCACGTACATGTCTAAAATGTGAAAAACATAAGAATAAAAAAGTAAGGATTTTTCACCTGGTATTATTCATCTTTTCTTCCCTTCTTTTACAGACTGTCATTTCTTAAAAAAATGTTTATTGACCTGTTCAAGTGCAGAACTGCACCTACTGCTCAGAGTTTGCAGGGTTAGCTGTCCCTCTACATTTGCAGCCCTCTGAATTGTGTTTTTTTCTGGTTTTCTATATGTACCCTGTCAGTATGTTCTGTCCCGGGCAGAGTCTCGGGAACTCGTAACCATGGAGAAGCTAATTTGCTTTTCTGTTTTGCCAGTGGCTGCCGCTTTGAAGACATGCAGGAGCTCCTCCAGCTTCCCATTCCAGACGATGAGTCTGGGAGGGCTTTAGTTGGACCTTAGCCTGATACTGACACCTTGCACAACAAAATGGGTACCACGCTTTTGTGAGTGCACTGCTGAGTTATTTCTGAATCTGTTATGATGGTTGCCACAAAGTATTTTGTTTAAATTACGGGAAACATGTAAAAGGAATTGCATCTGATAACTTTAGTTGGAGCCAGTTTAAATGGACCTTTAAAAGTTTAAATGTTCCCTCACATTTCCCATTAGAAGTGCAGACCTCTGGAAGAGGTCAGCTCCCTTTTAGGTCAACTTGCAATGTTTAAAAATATAACTTTGTGTGTGTCACTCGGGGACACAAAATCTCTTGAACATCATAATCCAAACATCTTTCTCATGTTGTGTCATTTTTTGTAGGTAACCTAGCCAGGATGCTACTTTGGTATTTGGGATAACTCTGTACTTACTCTTCCCGATGCAGAGCACAGTTTTTTATGGCAGACCACCGTGAGGCAGGCCCTAAACTTGTTTCTTTCACATCCCAAACTAGTGACCTAATCTTCAGTATATGGTGTGTAAGCAGGCTTTGTCTCTCAGCTTTCCCAACAAAAACTTTGTGGAAAGAGATATGTCTCTGAAAAATGTTTTGGCTGGGATGAAACAGCATATTTCGATGAAATTTCATTTAGTTGAGAATGTTCCGACCCGCTCTAATTACAAGCCTCTGTTATAAGCTGGTTATGGCTTTGCCAAACATTAACGGGTTGGGTTGAAACTTTCCATGATTGTTCTCTGCCTTAGGCTGAATGTTTTGATGGCAAAGGTTTAACCACTTCGTAGGCCAGAGAAAGAGGGAGTCTTCCAGCGCTGTGAAAGTAACACTCTGGTACCTCTAGTATTTCGAGGAGGACCTTCAAATTTGACAGGGAGAAGACCTGACGCACTGAAGATGTCTTTTGCAGTTCTCATGGAAATTCTTTTGACTTTAGCCTTTGACGATCCCTATCTGGCAGTAAGGAAGCAGAACTTGTAGAAAGATTTGCTGATAAATTTTTTCTGTTGCTTCCACACTGACCATACTCTGCCTCCACAGAACCGCCCCACGTGTCAGCTCCACTAAATGCCCCCAGCTCTGAATCTGAACACAGAGGATGATGTATTGCCCCGTTGTCCTGGGAGAAGGTCAGGGCTGATGTACAGGGCAGCGAGGGCTGGCACCGATCCCCTTCGCTGAGGGGTACGGAAAGAAATTTCTCTTTGAAATTCTGAAATTGGAAATTCAATTCAAATTGAGCTATTGTGTGTCATGGACTAGGGATGCCCCAGAGGGCCATTGCTGCCTCAGTATAACACTGGCTCGGAGAAAGAGCCTTTCTTTTTCCCTTCTCTGGTTTCTGCTGTGAGCAAAACTTCATGCCTTGTGTGTGGACTGATTACATGGGTCATCCAAACCTGTGCTGTACGTATCGATAATACGAGATTGAGGTATGCTTTGTGCAACAAGGTGATTTTAATCTTCTGCCCTCTCCACCACTTCCCTTAAGATTATGAAAGAGACTTAGGGAGGAAGTGTTTGAGATTTAAAATTACACTTGAGTTTAAAACAAAAAGGAAAAAAAGCTACTGATGCCTCTTCAATATATTTCTTATAACAAGTGACTTTTGTTTGTGAGCACAGGATCAGAAAGCTACGTTCAGCAAAATGTTTAACTAAGTATTACCTTCTGGCATGAATGATGTAATTCATTCACAGAAAGTGAAAGAACATTCACGTTTCCCTGGGGCACTGCCTTACCAATACAAAGGCTAATCTACTGGTTTAGCAAGTTACGTTTTAATGTGCCATCCTCCGCTTTGGACTTTCATGAATCCACCTATTGAAGGCAGGGTTTCACCTGCATCTCTGAAAGCCTTACAAATGAGCCCCTAGTTCCTCGTTTCCCAGAACCACAATTAAATCTTTCTGAGGTAATGACTCATAAAATGCCTCACACCAGTCTGAGCAATAAGGTATTTTTTTCATTTGCTGTGCCCACTCAGTTCAACTTTACAGAACATCTTTTTTGTACTTTGCACAGGGTGGCCTCGTACAGTTGTGTCATGGAGCCCCGTGCAGGAGAAATCCCTCTTGGCAGCATCCCACGCTGCTGGTGGAGGCTGGTCGGGGGACTCCGTCTGCACCAGGATTTTGCTGGGCTGGCCATTCCCATGAGGGAAACTGCAGGATATGGCTTCCTCCGGCAGGAATGGCTGGGGCTGGAGCAGAGCTCGTCAGAAGGTGATGGGGACTGATGCTGATCTGCTGCTGCCTGTGCCTCTGTGGATGAACGATTGGCTTGGGGTTATCTTACCAGTGTCCTGTCCGTCTCGTAAAGCAGCTGTACAGAACCGTGTGGTACTTATACAAAACTCTCATGACTGGTTTGTACACTGGTTTCAAAAAGAGTTTACAAGCACAGTTCTTTGTTAAAATAAATACATTTAATTGGATCATGTTAAATCTCTATCAGCTGTAACGTTATGGCTTGATAACCTTCCCACCACTTCCTGAAAATTTTTGCATGGTTGTTATGAGAAGAAAAAGACAATCAGTTTTGAAAGAATTTTTGAACTGAAACTGAAATTAGAGCTAATCTGATACTTTCCATAAATTTTTCCTCATTGAACATGTAACATCTATGAAATTGTGGTTTTATGTACAAAAGTTTAAACTTTATTATTGTTTTCTATTCCCCAGTGGGAAAATTAAAAGAAGATATTTGAATCTTTTGGATTGACTACTCGAACTGAAAGTGATTCAATCTGACATTAGTCTGCATCTCCTCACCGTGCTATACTATATGATAAGAGCTAAGAATAAAAGATTCTACTATTTTCCCTTATGGAGTGGATTTCCTTCCTTTGAGAAGTTTCACCTGCAGAGAAGGCTCACGTCATGGGACATGACTCTGGAGCGTGACGAATATGAGGAGTTTGAAGTGTCCAAGCATCTTTTCCTCTGTGTAAGCAGGATACGCACAACCTGGGAACACCAAGCAGTTATTTAATGGGCAATGTGCGGAGCAGATAGCTGTGCTGTTCAGCTGCTATGCTGAGCACCGACATGCTCAGCTTACCCATGAGACACGGATGAGATGGCGGGCAGGCTGGATGGCTCTTCCACAGAGGCGGTGAATTACTCTATTCCATTCTCTGCTTTTTTTTTTTTACTTGAGGTTTTACACCTTTTTTCTGTCAGCGTTACTTCTATTGAATCTGTGAGCTGCTAACTATCATGATTTCAACAGCTACCCTCTATCTAGGTTTTCACTTTGCTTATCTGGCACAGCTTTGGTTCACGTATGTTCTCACACCTTAGCAACAATTTTCTCACTAAAACTGTGCCAAGATCACACAGCTGCACTGTACCAGACAAGGCCTTGGATTACAGGCTGCTAAGAGTCTGGGTATAATTCACCCAAAGTACGGTTCCCATGAGATGTGATACTGCAGAGAGTTTCTGTGTTAAAATAGTCACAAAAGTTTCAGACACCAAAAAAAATATTTAATCGTCAGTTCTAATTTTGAATGAAAAAGTTGCACTGCCTCTTGCAGAATGAAAGTTCAGATTTTTCATTTACCTCTGTTGAAAACAGTATGAAATATTTGTGATTTGTTACCTCTTAAGGTTTTGCAGATCATACATGCACAATGATAAAAGGTACATATTTATTACTCTATCTCATAACTGACACGTTTTCATGTTATGATTATAGATTTTTCTCCTTAAAAAGGTGGCCCTGTATCACTAAGCATGAATCCGTTGAATAGCAGTCCATCCCAACAAGCAGGATGTCAGGCAAAAATACCAGGAGTCCTGTATGGATGAACAAAGAGCTCCTGGCAAAATTCAAAGATTAGAAGGAAGTGTAGAGAAGGTGGAAGCAGGGGCAGGTAACCTGGGACGAATACAGAGATACTGTCTGAGCCTGCAGAGACAGGATTCAGAAAGGCAAAGCTGAACTGGGATTGAACGTGGTGAACGAGGTCAGGGGCAGTAAGAGGGGACACGCTAAGTACACGGGTGACAAAAGGAAGACTGGTGAAAATGTGATTCTTCTGCTGAATGAGGTGGGGGACCTGTTCACACAGGACATGGAAAAGGCTGAGGAACTGAATGTCGTCTTCTCACCATGAGCAAGGCTGGCCTTCATGAATCCCAGGCCCCAGAGACCAGGGGATCATCTGGAGGGAGGAAAATTTACCCTTGGTGGAAGATGATCAGGTCAGGAAATACTTAAGCAAACTGGACATATATAAGTCCATGGGCCCTGCTGGGATGTACCCACAAGTACTGAGGGACCTGGTTGACATCGTTGCAAGACTGCTTCTGGTAATCTTTCAATGATCATGGCGACTGGGATTGACGCCTGAGGACTGGAGGAAGGCAAATGCAACTCCTGTCTTCATGAAGGGTGAGATAGAGGACCCAGGGAACAACAGGTTGGTCGGCCTCACCTCAGTCCCTGGGAAGGCAGTGGAGCAATTTGTCCTGGAAACCATTTCCAGGTACATGAAGGACAAGAAAACCATCAGGAGTATTCAGCATGGATTCACTAAGGGAACATCATGCTTGACAAACCTGATAACCTTCTGTCATGGAGTGCCTGGCTCAGTGTTTTCTCCTTGCTTTCGCCCTCTGCTTCCATTTCCTTTCCATGTATGAACATTTTTCATGCTCACTATATCCCTGAATCACTTGTTTTCCTACTCTCTCTCCCAATTACCTATATTCCTCCAAAGCAAATTGAATCCTTTGTACCATGTTCTTCGTTTGTTTTCCACAGCATTGGAATATTCATCCAAAATATTCCTTGGCACCTGTTTAACAAACGGAGACTTCTTATTCGTTCAGATTTGTTCCTACTAATAATTCTTTTTAACAGTCTTTCTACAATAATTCCAGCCAAAAAAAGTAAGAAAAACTGCTTTAATCTTTGTACTGTGCACCCTGCCCACCAGAAAAAACTTCTAATCCTCTTACTGCTCTGTGTTCTGATCTGCTTTGCTTTCTCTCTCTCTTTTTTTTTTTTTTTTTTTTTGCCTATTCTATGGCCATTTTAAGGACTCCTACTCCACATCAACACCAGAAAACAGTGCCAAACGACATGCTAAATCTTGTGTCTGTGCAACATCATGCTCTCACTCACCAAAGCATCATAGATCTAAACTCTTTGTGGAAATGGTCCATGGTGTCAATTTGGAAGTCCGTATAATAGTAGACACATTGTCCCTTGTGTCCCACCTGAGGTAACTAATGCACAGCACTACATTATTCTAAGAAAATGTGACAGCGAACCTAATAGAAACAAGCAAATTTGGAGACAGCCTTACATACAGTACAACACTGAAATAATTCATTGATACCTCATCCTTGGCCAGCTAGCACACTCAAAAGTAAATATATATCTCTGCCTTTTTTATTTTTTTTAAGCAATCATAGAACCATGAAATAATTCAGGTTGGCAGGGATCTCTGGAGGCTATCTACTCCAACTCCCCACTCAAAGCAAGGTCAACTACATCAGGTTGCTGTTGGGATACAAGGGACAAAGTATTCACTTAGAATATTGACATACTGTTCGTCACCTAAAATATATGCAAAAGTGTAAGCATTAAGAGAGTTATAATATGTGATCTAGGTCCAAAGCCTGTTGAAGGTCAGTAAGGTTATTTCTGTTCTACTAAAACAAACAGAGCAAGGGCACAGACTTTCGTGCACCTCTGACTGTACAGTCTGAGCTTTTAGTGTTTTTGACCAGTTCACTTATTCAAGATTCCATTTTTGAAGTCACTCCCATTTCTGTTGAAGCAGAGAAAGGAAGGACAAAGAAGGTGCAGCAGCAGAAGGCAAGGACTTTACCAGCTCCTGAGCACCAAGAAAAAGGAGGGGCTAGAAAGGGCTGGATTGTCTTCTTACTCTGCAAGGAAAGTGTTCTTATTCTAAATCTTTCAAGGAGATGCAGGCTGGTATGCTCACCAGGAATCATAGTTCATATCATGAAGTCAGCAAAGATACTAGTGAAGTAGAATATGCTACTTGTCATCAAAAAAGAGCATCATAAATTAGCACTACAACTGATTTTTTCTCATAAATCTGGAATCATGCCACTGATGGCATTCACTTTAACTCCTCCATGTACAGCTCTTACATGGTTGCTGTCTCTGACTGCAAAATCATGCCTATGATTTAGATGCATGTCAACTTCTCAGTTGCTTTGGTAATATCCATCACCTCCTAAATTCCATAGGTTTTATCAAAATATGAATTCTCGAATTTTGGACTTTTTTGTCTTTAAAGCTACGGGGATGCTGGTACTTTATTATATATTTTATTAACGTATAGTGTTTCCAGCTTCTTTCCAGCACGTCACTTTATGAGGAAATTGTTTCCCGCATTTTCCATGGAAACCCATTTTAAAGTGAGCATTACAATCTTTTCTCTTTGCTTCACTTATGCAATCCTGATGTTGTTTCCTATTACACAGAGATAACTAGCCATACTGATCTTGGGACATTGAACAGTAAATGATTCAAAGCACTGTTTATTCAAGTGGAATTTCTACAGCTTCTACGTGTAATTTGTGTTTTCATTCCTACTCAAAATCAGTGCTTGCATTTGTTTACCCATGCAAACCTTTATCATGTACATTTTTGTCTCACGCAAAAGCCACTGGGGAGTTGTAAGTACTTTTCATGGATGTGTGAGCTATTCAGTCTGATAACATGATGTACAGATGTGTCAGAGACACAGAAGACAGTTGGTTTTAATAGCTATATTTTGCAAAGGCTGGGGAACAGATGTCACAGATGAAGAGGATAATATAACCTTAGTGACTGATTTGTTCCAAGTAAGTATGTTCGTTTTGTTTTGGTTTTTAACTTTCATTTGGGCTTTTCCTTCTTTCTATGTTATGGGCATCTCACAAAGGAACTTCATTAAGTAGGTTAAATCAAGGGGGAATTTGCTTAAATGTAAATAGCAGCATGGATTTCTAAAATATTTAGTCTAAGCTGATGACATGAATGGCAACTGTACAGTACTTCTCTTTGAACCACAAAATTTTTAGTAGTTACATAAATGCTTGAGTAAAACATTCTCTTCTCCGCTGAAAATAAGGAAGGTGTTATTTTGGCTTGATCTGTTACCTCTTATAAATGAAAAATACTCATATCTGCTTCATTTGGCAAGCTGTTTAGTTGGTTGTCTTCTTTTACAAAATTATTAATTGAAAAAAAAAAGTTTAATCTTTTATAGTAAGACAGAGCTCTCTACCTTTTTTTAGATATATGTGAGATAATGACTTTTCACTCAGTAAGAAGGAACCTTCCTAGAAATGTTCACATTTTGTTTCACTTATGTAAGTAACAGGAATTTACATTTCTTTGTACAGATCATTTACATTTCTCTGTACACTGTAATAGAATATTCAAAACATACTGGAATATTCCTGACAACTTAATCAAGTATATTTAACCAAAGCAGTTAATATGTTCTTGTCCTAGACAGGCTGAAATTCATTAAGCAATGAATCAAATTTATTTATTCTGTAAGTTAAGCTGCAAATGAAGAAAGACAAAACTCATCAAATGTTTGTACAAAATTGAAGATTGAATGCAATCTCAAGAAATATATTTTAAAGCTTTTGGAAGATATCTGTGGTAAAGGTCAAGACTAATTCTGACATCCACAGGGCCCTGTGGCTCACCGCACTGTCGGTGTCTTTGGTAGCATCTCCTTCTGTGCAGGACTAGTTCCTGCATCTCTCTTTTAAATGCAGGTGAACTCGGTGAAGGTGAATGAAGGTGAGCTGCCGTTTCTGTCGTGATACAGGTTGTGATACATGTCGTACAGTCCCATTTCACTGTGAAAATTAGGCAGTCCCTAGCAATTTGCAGGAATTACCTAAATCTTACCCAGTTGTAGAATGGCTGTGAGCTGCTAATGCGATACATCCCTTAAACAAAAAGTCCAAGGATATAACTGTTTTATCAGATACAAGGAAATATTCCAGCAACCCCAGGGAATCGTTGGTGCTGTTGGACAAAGCATTGGTGGCAGACTCTGGTCACTGATGTTGAAGAAAAATGACTTCATACTGCAACTGGGTGCAGAGAAGGGCAAAGTGGAGAATGAAGAGAACAGGGGGTCTAGGGAATAGCTACACTTCATGATGGAATGCAACGCAGAGACCTTGATGGGGCCTCTTGCCTTAAGCACCATGCACTCCATGTGTGCTGCAAGAGGGCCCGGCAAAGGGCAAAGGGGGGCATCTAACTGGGTTTTAAACTTGATTCTGGTGATTTATTCAAGTGATTTTGCTTCTTGGTACCTGGATATGTCTTGATGTGGAGTCAAATTTACTCCCGTACCTGGAGTGTGGAGATAAGTGATGTTTATCTTTAGTGATGCTTTACCTTACCTACTTGGCAACAAGAAGCAGTTGTACGGTTTTGTGGATCATTTTCTTTTTGTCATGGGAGCAGATAGGTATTTGACACTCAACAGTGACCAAGTGTAGACGTGCATGTGCATTCACGTTCTCTTCTAACAAGAAGGAAACCAGGTGATGCCATCCCTGTGTTGCCATCACCAAGAAAAAAGAGCAAAAAAAAAGAGAAAAAGATCTGGAGTTTTTTTAATCACTATTTTTATAGTAGTGTTTTCCACTTCTTTCTCTGGTAATCAGCAACAAGAATTTCAGAGAGAGTATGACAGAGACAGTGGGATTAATTATGTTCTGAGGGGACAGGAGGGGGAAAAAGAAAGTTTATCCAGGGATACTCTCCTATTTGTAGGGTTAGAAAAATGAAAAGACTGAACTGAAGTTTAAGTAAAATAAATGTGATTGAATTGCAGAGCAGGAAAGAGAGGGAGAAGGTGTTAATTAATCATTTGGGAAGCTTTGGTAGCTCCTTTAGCTTCTTACAGGTTTTACTTCTTAAGTTTTATTTCGTAGTGGGAGTGATTTGGTGGATCATAAAAACACAAATAAAACCTTTTGGAGGGATATTTTTATATATCTATATATTTTTATGTATCTATATATTTCCAGCTTTTTATTAGAATTTTGTGTAATAATAAGTAAACTAATCTAGGGTGTTTGCCTACACATCCTGTCTATGCTTTCTTTTGGAAAAATCTCATTGAGATAGCCACGGTAGTATTGTAATCCTCTTTTTTTTTTTTTTTTTATGAGACGCATTCTTATGAAGCACTTTAATAGGTGTAAGAAAAGTTGCATTCCCTACAGCCGTCCTTCTTCCTACATGAAAGAAGGGCCTTTCTCTTCGACATAGATCAGCATGTACACACTACAAGTCAAAGCAGTTTCTATTAGGAATGCTGTTTTTCTGAATCGTTTTCAAATGGCAATCCCAAGCCACCTACCACATTAGTGTTTACGTATTGCATAAAGCTTCCTCATGAGTTTCCTGCGAAATGGCTTGTTGAATCAGTTTCTGGTTTTATGAGACCTCAGATAAATGAAGGGAGAGGTGTATTTATTTAAGCACCAGGTCATAGAGATTCCTGTTATGACTTCTCTGTGACACCGGTTTGTATCGGGCTGTACCGTGGGGCAGCCTGACTGCGCGTCACGGGCTGTTGGTGCAAGACCCTGGCACTCCACATCCGATGCTTTAATCTGCCTCGACTGGAACTAAACCACTCTCTGAAGGTATCCGTCTCTTTTCACTGATTACAGGGTGAGGCTGGAAGACTGGCTTTTAGGAATGCTAAAATTGGGTGAGCCGCAGCCTTTCTGCATGATTAGATTCGTTGGTCACAGTAGGACTCTCCACGGGATAAGATGCAGCTTCGTGTGAAAAGAGTATCAGAACCAGCCATTTTGCTGAGAAATACTACTGCATTTCTGTCAGTGGCCCAGTTAGGTCAGCGGTTGTGGGACTCCTAGGATCAGTACCATGTCACTTGTCCGTAACGTGCCTCTGTCATCAGTGGAAACAGGGACGTGAAGCACTGGAGCAGCAAGTCCCACACGGCACTGTGGCGGTTCAAGAAGATGTAGTTCCACACTGAACTCGTGGAAATAAAATTACATGGAGGTTTTTTGTGTATTTTTTTTTTTTAATGGTTGAAATATTTGAGAACATTTCTATTTACATTGAACACAGAGATAAGTGGGAGGGAGAGAGAGATGGAGAAAAAGCTTGTGTTGTTCCAGTGCAGTAACGATTGTCAAAATGATGTAATTCTCTGCAGGGTGGAAATTCCCTTCTTTTTTACAAGCCAGCTCCTCTGAAAAATCTGGTGTTAACTTTAGTGATGGGTATGCACTGCCTTATTTCAAAGTCCTTGTTTGCCTAAAGTGGAATCATAATATTTCATTACTGCCATTTTTGTGGTTTAGTAAAAATAACCCTTTTATTTCTGTTATTAAGAGCTGAGTTATTAACACGAACAAGAAATCCTTTCAAGAGTAATTATAGGAACAGCAGATTAATCTGTCAGGTTTCTACAAATGTAACTAGTCCCAAAAGAAAGCGGTTAAACACAGTGGACTGGCGAGGGTGATGCAGTGTAATTCCACACGAATCTTTAGGTCACTGTTCGTTTACACTGGACAAAGATCTGGTCCCTTCTGCTTTTGCTGCTTCTCTTCTTTTTCCATGCTTATTTTCCTTTGCCTTTTTATAATTCATCCTTAGCAGGTTAAACTTAATCAAATTCTCTGATGCCAGAACATGAACCGCCCTCAGTGTGAACAAAAAGTATATACCCTCCTCGATGCACTTTTTAACTTTGCAAGTTAAAAGCCCGGGCAATTCTCAGGCAGGCCACAGGAAACCCTGATTTGAATCGGGACATTAGCATTTTGTATGGCTCTTGATGGCTTTTTGAGCAAGGGTTAATTTTGCCCTTTAGAATATTCTATAACCTTTTTTTTACCTTTGTCGTATTTGAAAATAGGGTGACACAATTACCCAGCTGCCAATAGTATTGATCTAATGCTGATAGAGTGATAATGACATGGTCCGACATCTTAAGCAACGGGTCAGACTGCTGAATTCATCCAAACCTCCTCGCGAGGCGGCTCTTTGCCCCCTGCCATTATCTCATAGAGCGATATTGTACCCATACCGCAAGTTACTGTGTAATAGCGATCGTGGCTTCCAATACATCTACCATGTAGTTACCACACACTTAACACAAAATAACGCATTTTATTTTGTGGTCACCCAGTAAGCGAATCGCACTGCCAGGCTGTGCAGAAAACCAGTGCTGCGTATCCGAGGCAGAGAACGTCTGGTGCTTTTTGTGGGGAAAAGCTGATCTGATAGGAGTGCGGTATTCCTCCAGAGCTGTTCTTTTCTTCTTCTGCAGCTTAAAACAGCTATCTCCGCTTTACTTTAACCTGTTAGCTACCACAGGCATAGACAAACCTCCCATCTACTGAATTTACAGCACTTAACATACTGACGTTCTACAGATTTCAAAGGAAGATTGTATAAAGCTAGTTAATTCCGAAGTAAAAAGAGCGTTAATTCAACAGCCAGATTTCTATGGCTGGAAAGAACTATGGATGGATCCACATCTGTTTTTTGCATGTTTGTTCCAATCCTCCTGTTTTAGTGGACAGAGAGACTTTTTATATTCTAGTAAATTTAATTGCCAGCTTCTTTTCTTGGGTCCAGTATTGGTCTTCGTTTGGGAGCTAAGCAAGTGAACCTCAGCAGAGTAAGCGAAGACTGAAAGTTACATGTGTGTGCATTTTAATTTAGAAACAAATATTTTTGAAGGTGTGTTTTAAGTGCAGAGTGTGGAAATCTTTAACAGAATAGATCTTGGTGATCTGGGGACTTTCTGGAGGTGAGGACCCAGGTAAGAAGCATCATCTGTACTTCTCACCAGGCCATGGTGCTTCAGCCCCTCTTATGCAGCCCAGTGCATTCAGTCAACCAGCTTGCTATAAATGTAATACATGCTTGAGTTCTAACATTTCTCTCTAAAAATAATATGAAACAACTGTTCTAATGAAAAATTACGTATTCTCCATCAACTAGAAAATTCAAATATTTTTAATTTTAATAACACAGCAGTAGAGATGTTCTCTAAAATGTTGGACAACAAGATCCAAACTCTCCTGGGCCAAATTCTGAGTTTATCTAGGAGGACATGTCCAGCCTACGGTGAAGCCTAGCTCACCTCTCAGGAAGCAAGGGTTTCATGGGAAGAGCTGGGAAATAGATGTGAGCTCTTTCCAGGCAGCTCGTTCAGCCACAGAGGGGGATCCTGTCAACTACCTGAGGTCACAGTGATTTCATTGACACCTATAAACACCACATTGGTGCCAGGATGTGAGGATTATCAACTGCCATCTCATCTTCTAACCATAATATTAAAATTACTTTAGTTAACATCACTGTCTCATTTTTTACAAATACATTGCCCCCAATTCTGGCTACAGACAGGGAAGCCAAGGGGGTTTTGCGACTATATTGGAGAGTAGATTTAGATCCACTGTGTTAAAGTAAACTGATAGCTGCAATTATTAAATGCAAGTACTTGGCCAGGCTTTAGTGAAGGAGGCCATTAAAGTTTCTGAAATCCTTTTTATTTTGGTTACCAAAGCCTGTTTCCAAGAGCCAGTGTCTGAATCCTGTTAAAGCAGGACTTTCCATCATTTTTCTGGATTGGGCAGTATTACCACTGCACTTAGACTTCTGCCAAAGCCTCTGCTTGGACTGCACAGCTGCCTTTACGATGCTTGAAAAGCAAACCCTTCCCTGGTATATCTGAAATCCCTCCCTTTTCTAGCGAGGCTCATATTTCTTTTGGAAACATAGCAAGAGAACCATTAAATATGAAACACTAGTATTTAGGACCAGCTTTAAAAAAATTACTTGCATGCCTTAAATGGGGCTTAGTGGGATATAAGACTCCAAAGTACAACATCAAAATTACCTGCCCCCTCTTCCATCTACCCATCTCAAATCACAATGTCGCCTTCGTTAAGCTGAGAGGTCTCAGGCTAGACGTCTGAACGGGACCCTGGAGGATGTCGAGGAGGAGCCTGGCTGGGTGGGTATCCTCTGGACACCGCATGCTCACACTGACGGTGTCCAACACAAAATGTTGACGATTTTTTAAAACACGGTGCCTTGAGGAGCACCTGGATGAGCCCAGGTGCTCATGACCTTCTCCTGCCCTGAGAGCACGGAGTAAGGTATGGGAAGAGAGTGCCTTGAGGAGCACCTGGATGAGCCCAGATGCTCATCACCTTCTCCTGCCCTGCGCCCAGAGCACGGAGTAAGGTATGGGAAGAGGTTGGTCTGATCTGGTCTTCAACCAGAGGGTGTTCACCACCACTTTTCCCACTCCGAGATCACTGTTCTGGCCCCTGCCCGCCTGGCCAGGCTGCGAGATGGCTCTTCTCTTCCCACAGGTTTGGGTCTTGGAGCAAAAAAGGGGAGAGGGCTTGAGTGGGGACAGGGCTGAGACAAGAGCTGCATCCGTCCTCTGTTCCAGCATCAGTCTCCCTCCCTTAGGATACCTGTGCTGGCAGAGGGACTAGTCATCTCCAACTGCAGCCCCCACCAAAAATATGAAAATTAAGCAGACACCCACAATGCTAAGAGGCAGAAAAGGTGGTTAAAACCATCTTTGAAACCTCACTGGGAAATTTAACTTGGATGATTGCTTTGTAGTCTAAGAGAAAACGGTGGGATGACATAAACTGATAATGTTGGATAAGGGCAGAAATAGGAGCCATTAAGCTCTATTCAAGTTTTTCTTTTTTGCTTCACAAAGAGACTCCAGGCAAATGCATGTTTTCTAAGCACGTGGTGGTTAGTATAACCCTATCATAGATACCAGAGGAGCCCCACAGATATAAAATCTCCAAGTTGAAGTAGATAGTTTTATTTGTTTAGTCGGAACTTCAGCTACATGACATCTTCTCTAAGGCAAATCCCAGATACTTTCACACGTGATCATATCTCCTTTGCCATTCACCTCTTGTTCTGATAGAAATGCTATTTCCACTTTCCAACATGTCCATCGGTGTTATTTCCCACGGCCAGCATCTCCGTGACAGTGGCAGATGTATGTGTCTTCCACAACATTAGCTGCCTAAATGTCTCTAAATGCAGATGACAGAAATTCACCTGAACTCTCAATGTCTTGGTGACTGAGGGTGACCAAAATGATAGCAAAGAAGTACTTACGCTCGCTGTTTCTGCTTGCCCACTTACTGATCACAGCGTGAGCAAAGCCAGGGGTGTGTTAGCTACAGTGCTTGTCCAGGAAAAAAATAATGCAATTCCAAATTTCCAAGACAATTGAATAGAAAGTTCAGTTTCATCATGAAGAACCCTGATTGCAAGCTGAATGATTTTTTTTTTTTTCAGGGGTACTTGGTTCACTCAGTTAAATACAAAGCATATTTTAAAGATGATTGATTTATTTCAGCTGGCATTTTGTTGATAACTCTTAGACCCCGGCTTGATTACTCTGTAAAATTTTGAAATAAGTTTTCTGAGTGCTGAAGTGGTCTGAAAAAAATAGATAAATCTTAAGCACCTCAGACAATAAAAATAAGAAAATTATTAAAATTACACACTTTTATGTATAAAATGTAAGTGCCAAAAAATCTTACTGCTGTCCCTCCTCATCCACCCTACCAAAGAAGTTATGGTTGCTGTTGTGCTCAGCCTTCTCAGATGCGAGCCCTCGACTGCAGGCGAAGGCTCCGAGGCCGGCTAACAGTGTAATGTCTGTGCCAGCCACTCTCTCTTTACACCTGAGCTTTCTGCTGCTGAAACGGAGCTAGCAGCATTACTTCTGTCCTTGGTTTCTTCATAAACTCAACGATTTGTTAATGGGTGGTTACCGCCTTTCCATACACGTTAGTGCGATGTGCTGGGGCCCCTCCGAACCTCCTCATGCTGCCGCAGCGTGCTCTTTATGAGGGGTTAAAATGGAAAATGGCTCTAACAAATGAAGTTCATGGTGGTTTTGTACCAGTGAAGCGCTGTGTTTCTTACACATTGTTTTCTACAGAAATTTAGAATTCTGGTAAATTCCAACATTTTCCCCCTTGCTGGGTATCTGCTGTCCACATTGCAGAGTCTGGGTTTTAATATGGAAGCAGCATCTATTTGTATAGCATGTGTCTTATTGGTTATTACTGCATTAGCTGAAACGTGCCCTAACAACAGATCTATGAAGGTAGATGGAGTCTTTTCTTAAATTATGCGTTTGGAAGGTTTAGCTGCCCTTTCTTCGGTATTGTTTTCTTTCATAATGCTTACCTTTCGGTACCACAAAGTTCAGTCTTACAATGCCCTTAATGAAACCTAAAATTAGGCTTTCATTTTATATTGAGGCTTCTGAATGAAATGGTTTGCTTCTCAAGAGTGTGAGATAGCCAGCAAACTGTCTTGGGATTTGTGGATGCTTAGGATCTTTGAAGAATTGCTCTTCCTAAATGAAGAACTAGAAACCTAATTTAAGGTACTTACTCTTTTTCTTCTAAAGCATGACCCAAGGCTTTCAGTGCACGGAGAAGATGTACTAAAGATTATTTTTTTTATTAATATTACTCAGTTATAGCTAGATTTCTCTGTTAGGCTACAAAGAAACCTATGAGTTTCCTGTGTGAGCCTTATGTAAACTTGGCTACTTAGGAAATATTCACACCTTAAGAGTACAGCATGTGTTGCTAAAAGATCTCTATTAAAATCTTCAATTTATTAAACTGACAAATGGTAGGAAACTTACAGACCTCAAAAGCTATGATATCATTTCATTTCAAAATAACCCCACCAAAATCTCACATTTCTTATTGTGAAAGCAACTAAAACTGTACATGTGTCACCGCAGGCAGCACCTCAGGTTTGGTCATCATTAGCTGTGGTTCTTGTGTTTAAACCAAAGCCTTCAAGGCCTGCGAAAGTAAAAAGGAGAACCTGAAACCTTCTGTTTACAACTGTCAGAGATAACCTTTATTAATGAGTTTCAGGTGCTATATCCTTTCATGGATTTTAGATAATGCAGAGACAATTTCTGAAAAAGGTGTTGTTCCCCCCTGCAGTTTCTAATGGTGGTGATACTGTACACAGTGCATGTACAGATTGCTTAGATGTTTAAAATGTCATCTAATTAATGCGTATCACTAGCCAGATATCTTAGTGCTGCTTACACAGTTGCAATTTTATTGCTTAGGTCGTTTCACTCCTGTTTTAGTTCGGTATAAGCTCCTGTACCGTTTCTGGTGGTCTGGCTTAGGGCTCCCATTCTGCAGTGCATTAGGCAAGATTCAGATGAGATATTAGGAAGAAATTCTTCCTGGTGAGGGTGGTGAGGCAGTGGCAGAGGTTGCCCAGAGAAGCTGTGGCTGCCCCATCCCTGGAAGTGTTCAAGGCCAGGTTGGATGGGGCTGTGAGCAACCTGGTCTGGTGGGAGGTGTCCCTGCCCATGGCAGGGGGGTTGGAACTGGATGGGCTTTAAGGTCCCTTCCAATCAAACCATTCTGTGATTCTATGATTCTATGAAGGTGACCAGGCTCAGCATCTTTGCTCCCTCTGCTGTCACACAGTTGGTGACCAGTGTCATGGTCTGGTGGGGAGGATGGAGGAGGTGCAGGGTGCTCCCCACCAGGTACCGATGACAAGGCAGCCAAGTTGGAGCTGGGCATTTTGCATACGGCAGTGCAAGAAGTGAGGTGAGCAGAGCCTTGTTTTACAGGAGCGCCTTTCATCGCCTTGAGTCAGGCCCCGGGAGCACACAGAGTCGTTTTACGCAGTGGTAGGAAAGGTAAGGGTGGAAGACTTTGGGAAAAAAGGAAGAAAGATAAGACATGAAAGCTTCCGTGCTGGAGGGTCAGAGAGTTGTTCTGATATGCTGTGCCCCTGGGCTCCCGCGGGATACGGCAAGAAAGCTTGGACTCACTGCAGTAGGGCTACAGAACAATTCGGAGTGAGTGTAAACCTTGCCTGTTGAGGAGGACAGAGATTAAGCATAGCATCTTTGAATACAATTTGGAGTTGTTTGTTGGAGACTCATGCGAAAAAGAAAATTTTTGGGAAATGCCAAGATGAAACATTTTACCAAGGAAAATGATTCATTACTTTTGAAAATGTCTCCTCATGTTTTTTAGCCAAACTACGTGGGCAGCATGACCCAAACTTAGAAAATAACTTTGTCACCCAAGTATCTCAGAATTTTTCTGTTGTTGACCTTTTCGTTGCAAAAATATATCTGCCCAACTCACTTTCTTTACAGAAATAAATAATCCTTCCTACAGCTCCAAAAGGTCTGAGTGATGCCAAGCTATAAATACCACTGTGACAGGCACAGTGTGAGACTTAGACTGGAGTTGAACTGGTGTTTCTGAATTACGTAGGTGAGTTAGAGAGCATGGAGAGGCACCTCTTTATGGCTATGAAACATCCTCCTAATCTAATCTATGAAGCATTTGCTCATCATTACTATGGAAAATGCATAGATTTTTCAGACCAAAGATAAGTCAAATAAAAATGGCATATCCCAGCGGATTCAGGCGGTAACCTGGTGTGTCCAACAGCAACATGAACACATATGAAATGCAAAGTCAATATGAGAGCTAGTACGTTGCCTGACAAATCTACTGAAAAACTAGGTGGGATCACTTGGAAAGTATCTTCCATTGCTTAGCTTTACATGTTTACTTCCTAAAGAGGAGAAGTACAATAAAAGGTTTACATTTCTTTTTTTCATCAAGGAAAACAGCTAAGTGTTTTAAAGAAAATAATACGATTCAGGCCCTCCCCATGAATAAGTACTTCATTCCAGTGTTAAACATCAAGGAAATTAAGTACAAAATTAGGTATTAAATAAAGGAAAGACATTTGTTTAGTGCTGTAGATAGCATTGGCAGGATTTCATTGCTCTGGATTTCACAAAGAAGTCTGCAACTTATACCTAGTTGTTTATTTGTAAAGATGCCTGTGTTTCCTCATATCTTGGTGTATCTCTAGTAGCTACTCGCAGACAGAGGTAGCCGCAGCCAGTCTTTGAAAGTATCTTGCTCCTTGTAACTATTTGATCCTGTAATTGTCTATAAAAGCTTGGATCCAGTGCTGATGCTGGAAATATTTTATTGCTCACCAAGGAGCACTTGTGGCTATGTTTTGATAGCCAGGTTTGTGGTTCTGGAAAAGTTCAGGGATTCCAGGAGGCCATCAGTGCAATAATATTATTGTATCTTTTTAGTGAAAAAGAGGAAAATACTAGAGGCTAGTGAAACAAGTGAAATGTCCCTAGGTAATAATTATCAATAATAGAAGAACACCTCTGGATTAAAATTTGTATTGTAAAGCAGTGAGTCTCAGCTTTAATTTACTTTCACCAGCTGAAGATAACAGCTGAAGGTATACAACTCCCATGATGAAATATAGCAGTAAGCATCACATTTTTTAATTCTAGAACACCTACCAGTTCATATTGTCAGCATCACATATTTTTCTCTCCTGCAATGTGGCAGGGAGTCCACCTATTCTGGACTCAGTCATATATGAACACAGTCATACTCTGTAATGACAGACAGGGATTTAAACAAAATTCTGTTCGTTTTGTCACCGTAGATTTCAAACTGAATTCTCAGCTCAGGACTTCTGGAAAAAAAGAGTCACGCTTTCACTGCATTTGACAAATACTGGAACACGTTTTAAAAGTCTGGCTTATTTAACATTCAAGCATCTTCCGTACTAGAATCACTAACTTTATTCAGAATATTATCATAAAATTGTTTATGAACTTTCTTATGAAATTATTTATCTGGGACATCAGGGCATTAATAATTAATATGCATTGTTGTAGAATTAAATGTTACTGAAAATGTAGGAAACAATCTCTGGGCAATGGAGAGGAACTCAGACCCTCTGAGGTTTTTTAAGGTATATTGAGGCTGTCACAGAGTTCCAGCTTTAGACTCATTATTTTGCTGCACGTTCCCTACTTGGACGTAACCAGCCTGTCTTACACTTCTCTTGTTACAGTCTTTTATATTTAATGCTCTTTAAATTGCTGAAGACCACAGTAGCAAATCCTTCATTCACACCCAATTTATGCATCTTCTGTTCTACCCTAATTTCTACACTGCTCTCAACACTGTGGTACTTGAGTAATTCCCAAGTGATATATTTAATAGCCAGCATGAGTACCTATCCTCTTAAAGGGAGGATATGTGTGTAGCACGGTGATTATTTTGTTTTAATTAAAAATGATTGGGGTCATTTAACATGAGAAGAGGTACATTTTTCTCAGGTGTATGACAAAAAAAGGAAAATAACTGCTATGTATGGTATCACGCTTGGAAAGGGGATGATGAATCTTTGGATGGAAGAGGTTTCTAGTGGCTCCTCATTCTCACCAAACTTTCTTTAACGGCTGTGAGGCGGACCTTGCGAATTAACGGGGCATGGTGCTGTGGGCAGCTCTGCATGGTCGTTTCCCACTCCAATCACCTTTTGACTTTAAACTGGGAGATGGAAGATTTAGATGAGACATTCGGAAGAAATTCTTCCTGGTGAGGGTGGTGAGGCCGTGGCAGAGGTTGCCCAGAGAAGCTGTGGCTGCCCCATCCCTGGAAGTGTTGAAGGCCAGGTTGGATGGGGCTGTGAGCAACCTGGTCTGGTGGAAGGTGTCCCTGCCCAGGGCAGGGGGTTGGAACTGGATGGGCTTTAAGGTCCCTTCCAATCATTCTGTGATTCTGTGATTCTATGATTTTAAGCTGGTTGATGGCAAATTGACTTTAATCCGACCACCGTGCTGGGCTACTGAATCCTGAAAGAAAGGTAAAGTATGTTGGTCAGGCTCAGCACCACACTATTACAGGTGTGCCACTGTCAACTCTTAAAGTTTATCTATATTATAATAATTTTACACTGATTTATCCAAGTTAATGATCTATGACTAAGCAAAATTAGGCATTACCAAGGATGTTACATTATGCGTTACAGTTTGATGTGTAATGACTCTTGCTAGTCATTGAGAGACAAGCAATCTGTATGATCATTTCTCAGGCAAATGGAGGCTAAAGCACTCAAGCTGTTCTATGATCATTACTGCAATATTCTTTGTGAAATTCAGACTGTGAATCTGAGAGTAGTAATCATGCAAACGTAGATTAAAATTTTCAGTGAATGCAGACTTTTTGCCAAAAATTACACGTGTCTGCTCCAAATCTGTTTGCAAATTCCCATTCAATTTTTCAAGCACTACAGACCCAAACAATCTGTGCAATAAGAACTGAGATCTGGCTGTCCACCTCATAGGCAAATGTTCGTTTTCTTGCTATTCTCTGACTAATGAGAACTGAAGAAAAAATCCATAATATACATTCTTTACTGAGCCAAGCTTCTAGTTCTATTACTATTCTCTCTTAATCCTCTTCTAAACACTAAAGATGTTTCGCATAAGCAAATCTATTTTTAAAAGAAATTATGGTAAAATATGGATTTTTTTGGTGTTCTTAATATTTTTCAAGTCTCTAATATATAACTGTGATCATTAACACATTTAATTGTCAACCTTTGTTTATAGGAAAACATTTTAAGGTGATTCCTCAATAAAATGTGAAACTTCATGTCTCTTCACAAGCTGTTAGGGCATCTATAAAATCCCTTTCTTGCTTATCATTTCCTGTTTAAACTGGACTACTTTTTATATTTTCCTGACCATACATTTGTTTTCAAAGTTCTGTATATACGTGTCACTTGCGATACTATAGAATGAGAGAATGACAAAGTTATCCTACAAATGAAATGATTCGTGATCTCCGTAGTGTCAAACACCTATACCCAGGCTGGGGTGGGACCACCACCCCCAATTTTCCCAATTTTTCCCACGTCTTTACCTGCACACTGCAGTCTGGGTGGATCCAGTGTCAGCACTGACAGCTCTTCCCAGGCCGTGGCTCCGTGGGAGAAGGAGGGCTTCTACGTGCTGCTGGTGAAAGGCAGGGAGCAGATGGAAGGGTTGCACGGACCAGACCCACCATGGAGGGCGGATTTGAACCGCATATTTGTATGTTTATAAATCCTACAAAAATCAGGGATGATAATCTAATTCTAGAGCAGATCTCTTAGAGAAGCAGGGTGGAGCTTTTTGTTAATATAACTCACCACATGGTTGCACTGTGCAATAGGGAGCACTGAGGATCTCCCTGAGCTGGGACTGAGGATGCTGGCTCCTGAAGAGAGCAATGGCATCTCAGGATGATGCTGCCCTGTCCCCTCTGCAGCTCACAGCCAGCTCACAGCCCGGCCAGGAAGGCAGGGACGGTGCCGACTGCGTGGGAGAGGATGGATCGCTGCGTCTTGAGATGGGAAGTCCCAACTTACATTTTTTAACATCGGTGCAAGTTTGGGCACTTTTCTTGTAGCACCCTGGCAAGCATAATGTACTTGAACCAGTTACAAACACTAAAAGGACCGTGTCCGCTTCCACAGCAGGCACAGGACCTGCTGGAGAACCTCTCCGCTCCTCTCTCTGCAGGCATATACACTTCTTTATCTTTCAGTGACTCAGTCCCCCAAGTTTTGTCCTTGTTCTAGTCCTTCTAATGAAGTTGTGTGAATCAAAGGCTGCTGAGTTTTGGCAAAACCAGGAAAAAAGTGCTTTCATTGTGGTTTTTTTTCTTTTTCAAAATTTTCAGAGCTTAGGCAAAAATCCCTGCTTGCATGTGTTAAGTTTCCATCCTCCTGAGCCTACTCATTCTTCTTGTAAGTAGAGCAGCTGCTGCGAAAAGCTCTTTGTCTCGGCTGTCAGTCTGTCTGACAGAACATGGGAGATGCACCATGGAATCACTGGCACCCGAGAAAGAAACAGCTGCTCTTGCAAAACAGCCAAAATCCTGTTGTCCACAGCACTTTATTTCTCTCTGCCTTTACCTCCCCACCTTTGTGCTCCCTCCCCTGGTGCGTACTCGAGCAGATTTGAAAGGACTGGGGAACCTTAAATCTCACCGCTCAACCCCACCAAGGTCAGCTATAAAACTACTTTCAAAATCCCCAGTTAGGATATTTTACCCTTGCTGGATGAACAGGTAGTTGAAAGGAAACCGAGAGGACAAATGCTGGTGTTTCTGAAGTATTAAATCTGTGGGCGGACAGTGGAAGGACTGATGGATTTGCGAGAAAGGAATAGTATGAGTATTGTGGATTCCTGAGGCAGGAGAAAAAGTAAATTACCAAGGAGTTGTCATATGCATTGCCAAGGCGCTTCTGGTTTGGTAACAATTTCCACTCTCTGCTTGCAGAGATGAAAGCCGTGGCAGTAAAGCAGCCGATCCGCAACAGGGCTGATACGTTCGCTTTCACCGACTCTGCTGTTATTTCTTCCTTTTCAGCAAATGTATGTAGTGATTTTGAGTTTAAGACATTTTTTCAATATAGCATGCATTCCACAGGCTTTAGGGAATTCTCAAAATGTACCTTTCCTGCGTACCGAACCTGGCTCCTCTCACCAGACTCCCTTTCTGTCATCTTGCATTGCACTACACTGAGTTGTGCAGTAAGGTGTTTGGACGTTGTGTCTGCTGGGTCCTGTTTAAGGTAAAAGACGTCATACGAACTGGATGGTGGACTTTAATACATTGTCGGTTTGTTATGTACAGACAGTTGAATAACATAATATAGTTCTTTCTTTTCCTGACATGTCTTCTGTGTCTCTTCTTTCTGTCCCATGCACTTTAGGCCATCTAGTAAGGTTTGACCTAAGACAGGGTTCACTTCTACAGGACTTATAAATTCCCCCTTAATAGTCTAAATACCAAAATCAATAAATTCTTACTTTTGTAAACAATATTTTATGAGCAAATATATAAAAATACCTACTAAGATTATAAACACCACTTTATTATTGAGGCTGTAATGTGGATCATTTACTAGAAGAGAGCTAATGTGCAACGTAGATTAATACACATGGTAGTAATTAGGAAATATTTTTGGAGCTTCTTTCCACGTACTGCTGATATGTAATATTCCCAACTGACTTTTAGCCTCTTTGTCGATGACTGTAAAAGGCAGGAGCTGTTTTATCTCCTTGCAGATTCCCCCACATTGCATGTTCTTTTCCCCCATGGTCGGCGGGTAGCAGAGCCGAAGGGAGGGCTTCGCCTTCACCCGGTTGTCTCACTCGGTGGGGATGAAGTGGGGGGTCCGGAGGGTGGGCTGAGGGCTCAGCCCAGAGCTGGGGGGAGCGGGAAGAGGGAGATCTTTGAGGTGCCACCTGAGCAGAACTGGGGAGACTGCAGGGAGATGGGGAGCAGACACACCGCTGCCCTCGCAGAGGGGGAAAGCAAAGAGCTTTTCCTACAGACCGTGGAGCATCGTTGCAGACCCGTGCCTAGCCGCTGGGCTGAGAGCAAGACCAGGAGAAAGGATGCTGCACAGAAAGGGACAGAGTTAGTTTACAAACCCTTTTGATTCCGCTCTGAGTTTCTTTAAAAGAAAAAGAAAACCGCAGCATGTCATTCTAGTTTTTCTGCCCATAAACCCCAGTGTTTTCAGGTTCTCAACTCATTTTGTTATTTTGTTGTCCTTCCTTTAAGGACAATTCTCGAAGCTACAGGTAATCAAAGTCCTATCATAATGACCAACTCCCTACCCAAAAGCACAGGTTCCTCTTTTCCTCGTCTGTTGTTTGTGTGAAACTTTGACTCCTTTCAGCCACTGCTGGACATTTTGCTGGCACATGTACCTGACCAGTGTGCAGTAGGTAAAAGTACGCTTTTTTCTCCCAGCTCATCTGCCGTGATTGTAACTTGCATTTCCAATTACAGCGAGCAATGTCGGACCCTCCCCCAGGTAATGTGCTGCATTCTGGCCCCAATGGCTTGACAGCTGGTCTGGATTTGGTTTGGTCTATACAAACACTGCTGTGGTTTGAGCAATTCCTTTTCCTTTTATTGTTCTCTGCCAAAGAAGTAATTTCTGGGTGGTGCCAGCTTGGGGCAAAGCGAGGGGTGGGCAGAGCCAGGGGGAAGGTGTCAGAGCAGGACCCTGCACAGACAGAGACAAGGGAAGGGGCTCCTCACTGCATCCCCTCCCACCTCCCTGCAGTTTTCCCTTCTTCTCTCTTCTCATCTTTACTATGTATTACCACACTGTTCTGGCCCTTTTGATGTGTCCATTTTTCTCAGTTTGTCCATTTATCTCCGTTTCTGAGTCCTGGCTGTTGTGACCACGAAGTACAGATGCCTGGCTAGGTACTCTGCATCCCTGGATTAATTCCTCTCCCATTCCCCCATCCCTGCACACTCCTATGTTTTGAATCAGCCACATGGATGAAAATGTGGAGTAAGTCTGCTACCCTGTATGATCCATGGTAATTTACAGCAGAATCTCATCGCTTCCCTCTTCGTGGTTCCTGGCTGTACCACAATAATATCTTATTAAATGCTTTAGACAGCTGAGTAATCTGTTTGTCTATCTCATATCTGCATTTCACTGCTCTAAGCCCATATGCTTTTGTTTTCCCCATCACATGTGTGTCCATTTGCTTGTCTAGCTCTGTTTCTTGAAGACTGCCACATTCACTCCTCAACACTGAAAGCCTTTCAGTGTCCTCCATCCCGCCTTATTGCATCCACTCTCAGCTATTGTAATTCTGCTTTTATCTACCCGCACTCTTCAGGGGACACAGAAAAGCTCAGCCCAACTGGGAGAGGCCATACAAGCCTGTGGACCTGGCGTGGTCTACACAGACCCGAGAAAATCCGGTGTCTCTTTGAAGGGTCGATCTCTCCGCAGTGCCATGCTCCTGGCTCCGCGGCTCTCTGGAGAGCATCGCTGGCCAGCAGATACAGGACGTGGCTGGGAGACGGTTTGGGATACCCAGCAGAAATGTTCCATTTCTTACCCATATACCTCCCTACCTCATCTCTGAGTCTAATGGAAATGCTTCCCTGGCATGCAGTCTGAAAGCAGGGTTAGGAAGTTGCCAGGCATAGGCTGGGAAATAACGGGGAAATACAGTTGGGCTGTGATTTTATATTTTTTCTCCTGGGGAACTACTCTGTCTTTGAGGACTTTGGGACTCATTCAGAAACAGCGAATTGATGCCTAAACACATGACGTCTCTTTGGTGTAGAGGTGAGATTCTAGGAATGGAAGCTGATATTTATATATATAAAACAAGGAGTTGAATTCTCTCGTTGCTGTCAGGTCACTTGGTTTCTAGCCAGGAGGTTATCCTGCAGCTCACTGTGGAGGTTTCCCCTTAAAAAGGTAACTGTAACTTTGCACGGGCTGTCTTACATTGGGAAGTTTAGTGGAATAGGGATTTACTTTACTTAGGAATGTTATTTTTTTTAAACAGTTCTTTAAACAAATATTTGGACCAGTAGACAGGCTATGGTAGGTGGAATCACATCGCTGAAATGTGCTGATATTAGGGATTAAGGTCTCTCCTACAAAAAAGAGAGCATGCACTGGCAAACACCTCCAATGCTAAATCCTCACCCATTGAATGATATTGTTGTTGGTCTCAAAGGCTGCCTTCTCCTGCGAGGCAGAAGAGATTTTCTAGATTTTGTCCAATACGCTTTCTTGCTGAACCATTCTGTACTGGCAGCTATATTAAACTCGCTCTCTTCTTAGAGAAACGAGAATATTCTCCAAGGTTGTGTAAAAAGAATAAATCTAGGACCTTGCAACATCATGTTTACTGATCTTTTTACAGAGAGGGACTTAACTGACCAGCTTGGTGCCTTCAGCCTTTCTCTGACTCTTCAGCTAAGGAATTATTTCTTAAGTTAGATACCATTACAGGCTTTCTGTTATTCATACTGCTTATTTAAAGTGAGTCATTGTTTTCAGAACTTATACTTGTAAAATTTAACAGCGTTTAAAATCTGACTGGTTGCAGAAGCTCTGCAAGCTCCTCAGGTTCGCCGGACATGGTGGATAGAGCCTGGGCTGGATAGGCTCTTCCAGCTCCTCAAATAAGGGGAGAATACTTGGTGGGGAAAGTCATTACCCAAGGAATGCAATGACAAAACAGCACGCTATTCCAGGGTAGTACTGGACATTTCACAGGATCATAAAAATCTTGGCTTCCGTTCATCGAGGGCCTTTAAGCAGCTGAGCGATCCAACTGCATTCAAGTGCCTAGCAGAACAAGTGCTCTCTTAGTATTACATTGGGTTTTGTAAATCTAGCATGTAAAACTACATGATATTCATTTAAAAAAAAAAAAAAGGAAAAAAGGAGAAAAAGAAAGTATCGTATTTCTTTTTGTTTCGGTAGAGAACTGTATTCCTCTTGTAACTAACAGGATGATCAAGGACTTTACAACTATGCAAATACTGTCTGGCTTCACGGAAAGTAACTATTTGGATGCACGGTTGTAACATCTCAGGAAAGATCTGGAGATTATTTGATTATAAAAATTAGCTTTTATTTTAAACTTGACTGGAAAATAATTCTGGTTTTCAATCACAATGAAAAACATTCATGTATTTGATCCAGTTACGTTGTTTTGCATCTTTTAAAAATTGAGGCTGATTATTCATGTTGCTCACGGCTAATCTCTGTACGGTAGTAAAATCACTAGGATAAACTGATCTTGAATTTAAAAGCTCCTTGTTCTAATGTGAACATTAGCTGGTCCTGGAAACATTTGAGTTATAGCACAACAGATGCTTTTGTGGTCAATTAATCCAGATTTGGAAGATGGGATTTGATAATAGTTTATAGACCAGTTTACTAATCATTTACGGACACTGACACCTCCATTTAATGTGAAATCTACAGAAATAAATGTATGGTGGGGTTTTTATGCATATTTAGAGTATTAGATAAGCAGAATGGATTTCTTGATGGCAAACCTGAAGACAAGAATGTATGCCTGCACACGCCATGCTTCTTCCTTATCCAACTTCTAAGAGCTTGCTTTAAAAATCTTACATTTGTAGTTCTGCCACAGTTTCTTCAAAGTGGGGGAAGGGTGAGCAAGGTATGAACTTAACAGTATTTACATTTGAACACTAAGCAATTTCTGAAGAGTGTGGTAGGAACTAGTTATTGCAAGAACTACTATTTAGTTTAATTGATCCCAGCTGGGCTTGGAAGAGATTCCGGCCAAAAGCATGCAAACACTTGCCAAGAGCCTGTCATATTTGATAGCTCACACTGCTATGAACTTGGCTAAGAGAGGTCAGTCACATAGCAAAAACTAAGCTCTCCTCCGCTGTATCCAGGCTAGCTTAAAAATGCAGATATGTTGCCAGCTGACGAGCAAGCCTTTCTCCTTTCAACCTTGTTTTAAGAGGCCCCCGGTTTCTTGGAAGTGGGGGAGTGCAGCACTGTGAAGGAAGGGGAAGACGTTCCACACGTGGAGGGATGGGCAGACACAGCTGCTCTCGGATCCGCTGGGCATCTGTTTTCATTAAAACTTCACTTGTGCATTTGACCTATCAGCTGGGTTCAGCACATGTCACTGGTAAAGGTACACAGTGTATGCAACAGCACTAATTAATCATCCTTGCTTTAAAAATTGCCCCTCTGTCAGAAACACCTTCTTCTTCTTCTTCTTTTTAAGGTATCTCCCCCTCAGGCTTTTACTAAGTTTGCTAAAGGTTAGAAAATTTTGTGTAACATAATTCAGCACAAACCATCACAACAAATCTCCTGTATTTATTACAGGAGCAGGAGCATTCAATCTGATGAATTTCATGTTGCTTTCCTTCCTTGATAGCTACCTGAATAATTTAGGATAGAACAATAATTTTAAAGAAATACAGAACATCTAATTAAGGACAATTAAATTTCTAATTAACTAAGCCTTTCCTTCTCAATTCACTTAGTAAGTATAATGATTTACGTTGCTCAAAATTGCTAAGTAGGCACCTCTTTCCTTGTCGAGATTTGTACACTGGGTTTCCTCTGTCTATTTTTGCTGTTGGACCATAATGACCGTGGTGGAACTGTCTCAGCCTCTCCAGGGAAGTAGTTCCCCTTTCCCTAAATAATTAAATATTCCTTGGACCAGAGGTCTGGAACCTCTACAAAAGGCTTATTTTTTTCCCTTCTTCTTTATTCTTTGTTTCCCTCTTACATGATGAATATTTAATTACAAACTGGAAAAGTCCAAGAGGAGAGATGAAGTCAGGGAAGATCCTCTAGGTCAGGGGAACTGGCTTTCGAACAACATTGTCCCACTGGAGTGAAACAAAATTATCCTTCCACAGCTGAAGTTCTGGCTCATTTAATCCAAAGCACGGTCATTCTGTTTTCCAGAGTAAAGACTTTCAAGGAGTACTCTTATGGGGAAAATTAAACAACTACTATGAACATAATCACTGAACTTATAAAATACATGTTACACAGGTTCATTATGATTAAATTTGGCAAGTAAGATATAGAAATGAACACAGTGTAACAAAATGAGGGTTTTACCTGTCATAGGGAATAAGTACTGGGATATGGAGGTTCAGGAAACTACTCAAGGGATGTGAATTATCTAGGCCACTGGCTGGTTGCAGTCAAATCTCTCTACTCTCTGAAGCGCTTACTGAATTAAAAATAAGCTACAAATCTCCGTCCAGCTCCTGTGAACATAAACATGTAGCATCTTTCTTATTTTTAGATGGTGTTCTCGCCAGAGAGGCAGTTGCAGGGAACGTATTGTCTTCTCTTGGTTGTTTTCAGAATCTGCTGAGGATTCATTGTGACGTGCTATGACACCGTTCCTGCTGCGGTTAATAACGGATTAAGAGTGGGACAGAGCACTATGAATTTAGGGAGAGTGAATGGCAGGGCAGGTGCTAGATGCTGTGCACTCAGAATGGGGAGACAGCAAAAGCAGAAGTGAGAAAAAGCCAACAAATGGGTATTAAAGCATTGAAGAATCAGATTTTTTTAAAAGAAAAGGTCATTATGTTTATGAACTCTATGGTTATTTGATTCATTTAACAGCTCAAGCTTCTGAAAAGGTTTGCTTCACACTGACCACATTCAGACATTAAAACCTTGGACATTTGTGACAATTATGCTAACTTTACACCAACTATGTGGCATAACACTCTTGCCAACCCACTTGCCTTGAAAACCTACCGTCCAGGCGTTAATTTCACAGTGAAAAACTGAATGGTCAAGATCACCTTACAGCATTTCTATTTAACAGTGTCTGGGTTAAGTAGAGGGAACGTATTTCAAGGAGGAATTACGGTCTGGACACGGACAAAAATCAGTAACAGATTTATTGGCAGCTTCGTTGTGTAAGAAGAGAGAAACACTGTGAGGGAAACACTGTTAGGTCAAAGTTCAGAACTGGGTATTCAAATAGAAGGATTTTGGCAGTTGGGCACTAGAAATGGATATTTAGATGCCAGACATAAGTGTTTATATTTGAATCGAGTTCCACCTATATAGAGTACAGCACCTCTTTTGAGTTGGTCAAGTATAAAAGCGTGATCCATCATAATGAAGAGAGACCAAGCAGGGGCTGACCTAAGTCTTGGACTAAAATGGTGTGATGAGGGTAGTTGGGCAGGATCAAGTAGAGATATAACATTGATTATTTGATATTCTCTTATACATTGCATGGCTTGCAATTCTGCCTAGTTTAGTTCAAGCTTTCAATCTGAGTCCCTGAGCATTTGCCCATTTCTGTGGTTTCCTGGACTGAGGTAGAGCAGGAAAAGCAGTGCAGGTCCAGTTCAGGCACGTGAGCAGAAGCCCATGATGTTGTGGGGTGTTTTTGCGTGGTGTTAATGGTAGGAATTCAGTGTGCTAGCATCCTGCTGGCATTGGCAACATTCATGGTTGCTTTAGGCTACACCAGTAGCTTGTACCACCTTCTTTCAGGCATCAAGTAAAAAAGTAAGCATAGTGTAGATACTCGTCACCACATCCTGTTTAACTTGGGCAGCCCTCTTCTGGCATTTCTGTCTTGGCTCATAGACTTGGTTGTAGGCAGAATGAATGCGACTGTTTTAGATGACGAAGGATTTCTCATGTAGGGAGCACATGTCATGACTAGCGATGCTTAACATTAAGAGAAGCTGAAATTTGTAGTAGTACCACTTTTTGGACAAAAAAAAAAGTAGTTTTTTGAACAAAAATGAACATCTTTGGAAAGTTCAATTGAGGGAGAACTTGGTCGAGTTTTTCAATGAAAATCTGGAGACCATAACTTCTCTTCCAGTTTCTCCTTTAGTTTTGAATTTGGTTACAGAAACATCCTTTGAAAATGGATTCTTTTTATCGAGAATACCATTTTGGAAATCAATTCAAAAAAACCTCTTCTTATAAAAACCCCCTTGCATAGCTCCTTAAGGAGTAAGGTTGTGAATAGTGTGAATATGGAGAGCAAAACTATCTCCATACGAAGCTGTTGAACTCCCCTGTCCATTGATTCTTACTTTAACTATTACTCCAACTCTACCACAAAGGAGCGTTTTCTTTTTATTTGTGTAGCCCTGTCCTTGAATGACAACTATCAGTTTTCATTCTTTTGTCTTACTTCGGTGGTCACTGTTAACCACCAACAGTGTGTAAATAAAGCAGACCATCTTGCATGTGTTTTCTGCTGTAAAATCATAGCTTACACTACTTTAAAAGGAATGATGTAGTGTGACAAAGAATTAAACTGACCTTGTGGATCATAGTCTGACCTTTTGCTTTACATAGACAACATCAGTGTTGTCAATTATGGATTAATTTTCATTTTTCTATATTCTCTTCTCTCAGCTCCAGGGCAATACTTTAAAGTAGTATAGAGGGATTTTCTTCACTACTACTTCTCTCACTTCCTAAATGTTGCTTTCCCTCCCTTTCCATTACGTCTTTTGTTTGGCTTTTTTGTTCCGTCATTCAATTTTTCCTCTTCCAATGGCACTTGAAAGATACTGAATTTCAATAATGTTAATCATTTTAATGGTTGATATTCTAATAATGTGTGTTCTTTTTATTTCAGTTCAGAGACTGAACATTGAAAATTATGAACAGAGTTGCATGAGAAGTTAGCTACCAGTGGTTTAATATTAGTCTACCAGGAGAACAAAAATCTTAATCTAAATTTTCAATCTGGGCTTTTACCTTTTGGTGGTCTCCTTCCAATGAAATTACATCCTTTTCCTTTCTTTGACCATCAGATCAGTCTTTGCAACTTCTAAGTGGTGGATAAAGGAAATCCCTATCGCTTCAAACAGCTCTTCCTATTTGTGAGGACCTACAGTACGGTTTGCTAACATACAAGCTGACAAGGCCACACGCCTATGAAACGCTGCAAGAGGTGATTTCAGAACTGGAATTCTGAAGCCTGGTTCCAACTAGTCGCTGTCTGTGTCTTCCCTCAGATGCTAAGAGGTGTCAGAGAGCCTTTTCCCAAAGCACAGACTTGAGGTCCAAAGGAAGAAAAATGACCTATGCCACATGAATTCTACTCAAAAGTCAGAAGCATAAATATGCTTTTTTAAATAGGATTTTAAGCTAAGCTGTTTGAGCTGAAAAAGTTGAATATGAGGAGACGCAGCTTTATGTAATGTAAAAACTGAATCACTTCTTTAATACCTATAGTGCTTAAATGAACAAATTCAGCTATACTAAATTGTATTTTCTTTCCTGTTTTCTTGATGTATACACTATTATGAACTTCAGCTATACTGCTGTTCAATAGGGATATTTTTCACTGTTCAGGGGTGAATGTTTAGATGGTGCTAAATTTCCAGATACATAGATGAGCTAATTTACAATTTTAAAAGTTTTTATTCTAATGGTAATGCATTCTGAATCAATTCACAGTTCAAATTCTAAAATGGTTTGTAAAGTTGTGCTTGATTCTTGAGTACTTCCAGGCACTTGAAAAAAAATGGTTCAGAAAAGTCCATAGTGTTCTGTCTCTGAAACTCACAAGTTAACCTCGGCGTTGTTAATTTAGCAATAAACTTTTGTAATAACTGCAGTTTCATTTGACAGTATAGTTTACAACTTCATAGGCAAACCAGACATAAAATTCAAATAGATTCTGATTTTATGGAAAAATGGCAGAAAAATAAGGTTTTTTTGACCCAGTAAGTTTTGACTTCAAGTCAAGATTGTTAGGCCTTAGTATAGTTGAAAATCAGAGTTATCTGACCGCCATTAATATTTAATATCAGTCAAAGGTTAAAACTGCTCATAGGATGTTAAAGAGTCTGGTTTTGCAGTGGATATTTTAGTTCACTGAATGCAAAGATAAGTAGAGGAAACTCCAATGCACTTACTGTCCTGCACACTTGCTGTCCTCTGTGGCCGCCGCAAGGCTGTCGTACCCATAGGGGTCAATGGAAGATTAACCTTTTCTGGGCATCTCTGCCTGATGCTCTGTACTCTACAGCAAGGAGTCAGAGTATCAGTTGATCTCACAACCACCTGGAGTATATGAAGGTTTACTTACAATTCGAGATTTCTTATTTCAAGACCAAGCACCTTAATTGTGGTTATGTTTATTTATCTTCATTTTCTTATCTGCTCTCTTTTTTTTTTTTTAAAAACTTTTTTCTATTGCTAAGTACTGGACAATGCTCATTTCAAGTATTGGGTTACAGCTTTTTCATTTGTATGTACTAGATTCTTTCTTTCAAACTCTCTACTTATTTTAAAGCTATTGCACGTTTCGTTTAATGCCTAGATTCCTCCTTAGCAATTAGGAACTTTTTCAAACAACATCTTTTTTTTTTTTTTCTGTTGTTGGCTAAGAAGGAAAACCTGAGACATTTTCTTTTGTAACAGCACCGGGTTGTAGTACAGTAAAATCTGAAAAGCCCTGCCAAGTCTTCCAGCTGTACTTTCCCCCTTCAGGTTTGCTGATCCTCCTTTCTGCTCCTTCACATGTCTCAGATAGCTAGAGATGTTTCTGGACGCTTCTTTTATCAGCAGGGATAATCTTTGTACGTCAGCTTTGCGGCTTTCCATTTAGTCCAAGACATGTTTGCCTCAAATATAAACACAGACAAATTTTGTAGTACATTTTGTCCACATCAACTGACATCTCTTTTTGGATAGGTATGATACCACTGCAGACCAGCACTGTCAGTACCAGAGCTTTTCTTAATCTTTTTTGACTCCATCCCCTGACGTTTTAGTTGATGTTCAATATCTGTGCTGCCGTTTCTAAGTCCTCATAATACAAGGGCATATCTCAGATTCTTGCATGATTTGTCTAATACGCCTTACCCACAGAGGAAAAATAGCTTTCTACTGCTCAAGAGCAGCCTGCGGGAGACTTTTCAGCTGCCGGTGACTCACCAGATCATGGTCGGCTCTGCAGCTCTGACGGTGCTGAGGCTGTTGGGGAGGTCGGATATGGAATGAGGGGAGGAAGGCCAACGGTGCTGGTGAGGCTGCCCTGGTCAGGAGCAGGGTGTCTGTCCAGCAGGATGGTGGGATGCCTGGGACATCCCTGCGGCCACTTGCTCCCCATGACCTGTCCCCAAAGCTTCCGACACAACATGGACTTCGTGGTCTCTGGCCACGGGCAACTCTTGGAAGGGCTCCTCAAGATGTCCAGGACACCACTATGAAAGCTAAGAGAGAATCTCCATTAAAGAAGTCAGAAGTCAGGCTTTCCAGAAATCTTTGTGTGCTTTTACCTTAATAAAGTCCTAAAGTTCCCTGTTTCAATTTTAAGTGCAAAGCAAATATCCGCTCAGAACAGTGAATGTTTCTTTATTAAGGCTAAGCTGTTTGCAATTATAAGAAAGTAAATACTGATTTTAGAAAATACACACTGCTAATTTCCACCTGCGTCTGATTCAGCTGTGTGCCAAATACCTGGGTTTCAGCACCTACGTGTTTCCAGGATGTTTTTCAGAAGGCAAATAAAAATTAATTTTTAATACTTTATAAAAACAACAGGTGTTTGGGATTTTTTTTTTTTCATTTATGTCCATGCCACTAGTGCAGGATAAATAAAAAGAGATTGGTGAGAAAAGTGTATGAACAGCAATCAGGGGAAAAAAAAGGGCAAAGTTTTTATGAATTTTATTATCACATCAATGTTATGCTTAATGAGAGTTTTAGTCATGTCTATAAATATTTAATAAAATAATAAAGTTTAATAATAACTACATCATGTGTGACGCTTACAGTTTTTTCTTCAGTCAAACTTGGATTGGGAATTTAACAGTAAAGACATGAAATCTATTTGCACTTTATGCCACACTTTTTTTGTACAATTAGATTATCTGTTGTTACTATTAGCATGCCATGTGTGTTTAATACTGTAAATTGGCTTACCCTCCTGTTTGGAAAGTCAAATCCCAATTTTATTTCCACAAGGTATCAAGTGTGGCTCTTGTAATGGTGTTTCTCACAGGTGATGAAATGAAGCATGGAAGGTTTTGCTAGAAGATATCCAAGTGTTTTCTATCAGGCTGGAAAGATGATGTGACTCCAACGTATTTTGACCTGATGGATGGGAAAAGAATAGAGAGCGTGCTGTGAAGGGGAGGAGGAGAAAGAAAGGGAGTCAATCAGAAAAAAGAGAGAGAAATGGGAAGAAAAAGTACCTGCTTTAAGGTATGCTTTTGGGGTAATGGCTGTTTTACAGACAAAGAGGCCACACAACTCAGCCTTCCTCTTTTGGTGCAGAAGTAAAATGGGGGGTAGGTGGTGGATGTCTGGTGTTCAGATATCTTTGCTCCTGGCTATTCCCTGCTTGTGGTTCCTCTAATGGGAGATCTTCCCCTGCATGTAACAGAGCTGGTCAGAGGGTGGCTGCGAAGGTACGTGTAGAAAAACTGGTGGGAATTTAGTCAAAACTTTGCAAAATTGTTCACCACCTCTAATGGTAAGTGTTGCTCTACATCTGTATAGAAGGAAAGAGAAAATCTCACCAGAAATCTGTGAGTTTCATATGACAGGATGCGTAAGAGTTGTGAAGACACATTGAACATGTTTGTTCTGTGTAAAGTTTTGTGTATCTTGAATTTGGAGTTCAGTTTCTTATATGACTTGCAGGTTTAATGTAACCTGACCCTTTTACCATTTTACTCTCCAGAACTGGATGAAGAGCTCTTGTTTTATAAGCCAAGCATATCTGAAGCTTGATTGTGTTAGAAAGATTAACTCTCCTTGAGGTTTAAATCAACAACCACTCTCCCCCAATGCAATGTTACAGCATAAAACCCTGGCAGAAATGCTATAGTTGGCTTTCTTCTCTATCTACAACACAGTTTTAGGCTATCCAGTGCAAGAACAGATGCAGAGAGTATGTTAGCCAACTGAAACATAGCGGGGAGTCGAGTCTTGTTATCATTTAGCATATACCCAAATTATGAAGATACTTCCTAATTCCTATGGACTAAAAACAGGCTTTCAGGGTGACAGAAGACATAGAATCACCCCTGTGTCTTGTTTTCACATTTGTGCACTGTTCGACACTGCACCTGTACTGCTTTTCCTAGTCATGCCTCAGGGAAAAAGTTTGAGTTCAGAGAACAAGTTGTCCTATGTTGGTAGGCGACTGAGTTTGATTGTCCAACAATTTATGCACGTAATCAATGGAGTAAGTCCCTATAAACCTGGGTTTCCTTGCTAGACAAGTAACTCATTCCAGCACTGAGCCAAAGATCAAGTCAACGTGTAAATGTGGAAAATGGAGACGGGAGGATGAGCTTGACCTTTAGCTCGTGTCCGTGCAGATATCTGTAAGAAGAGTGACAGTATCATAATGAAGAGGTAAAAGTACTAAATACTCAAAAATCAGAACATAACACTCCATGACCAGTTATAGAGCAACACAAATTGATGTACAGTATGAAAAATGCAAATGGTTACACTCTGGGAAATAGCACCTGTATTTTTTTTCAGAAAAAGAAAGGAAATCTTGAGATGAATGAATTGACTTCATTTCAAGGCATTTTAATATTTCAAGGTAGTACTCATGTTGTACAAGACTTTCCAAAGAAGCTTGTATCTGATAGTAAGAGGAAATAAAAAACTTTCATTTTAGAGACAAAATTTCCTATGTTTTACCATCATGCACCTACCTCATAGAAGAATGCATGGCCCTGGGAAATCCAGCTTAGAAAAATCTTCTTATTGCTCTGGCTTGTTGTTACTGAAGATTGCAGGGTATTATGAGCTTTTTGTGTGACTTAATTCATTGTTTGCAATGAGAAAAGGGAATTTTCAATAATGTAAACCAAAGCTGAAATGAGAAGTAACACAATTCTCTAATGAGACTGACACTAAAATTGTAATTAGACATCTGAGGGGCAGTTGAGGTTGCATTTTCTACCTTAAATAAATGGTTTATGTTTCAGCTGCTTCTTACAGGTTTATTTTTCATGTAGGCCGTCAGCAATACAGTTTAAAATTCCTAGTCTATTTTGGAGTTCAACGCTGCCGGATAATGAGAATAAAGTTTTTAAAAGAAAGCTTAAAACTGATGCAAAGAATAGGGCACATAATGAAAAGAAAGTAATTTATTGAATCATAGCTTTGTATCCTTAGTTGCACAGAATGAATGGTGGGAGACATTAATAAATGAGAGGAATTAAAGAATACAGAATAATGAGCAGAAATACTACCAGTGTAAATGGGTAACTAGACCACATTGTGGATGAGATGACAGCCAGTACTCCCAGTTCAGGTGCCGTATGGGCTGCCGTATGCCACTGTGAGGTTACTGTCACCACTGACAGTGATGGAAATGACCGAAGCAACCTCTTCCCTGTCTACTGCAGGAAATTGCTTCTGTCTTGCATAGCACGGAGAAGACAGCCTGGAAAACCCAGCTGGTAGGCAGGTATAAAACAACTTTAAAGTTGTTCCAACTTGTTGAAGAGAATTGGTTTTACACAACCATAAGAATTTGAAGAAAATCAGAGTAGCAAAAAGCTATATTTCTCTGTCCCTAATAGGACAGAGTACCTAAGGGAATGTTTGGCCAGTCCCACAAATCACTGTCTAGAATTTAAATTAGGGAAATTACATAAGCAGACATTTACTTCATATCCCTTGTCCTCTCAAGTTAAATTTGAACTGAACCTTCCATTTTTGACCGATTTTCATTCAGGTCTTATAAAGAGAAATTTGAATTAAGTATTTCCTGTGAGATTGAACCTCTATTTCTCTGCCTCATCGCTTGAAACATAATTTACTTCTCAAAGTCATTCAGCTCTAAAAATTTTTAGAGGCACTGACTTAGATCAACGCATGTGCACGCATGTGGAAGGTGCATGCAAAAACATTTAGCCCAGTAACTCTTAACCATTTAGGCCACTGACTCTTTTGTGGCTCTTGTGTGTCTGAAGGACAATATTCATTAGAATATCTGCTACTGCATTTACTTCCCTTACACACAGATGCTTTTTAGGAAATCTTGTAAGTTTTTAAATCATTGTGATTACTCTGGCTTTTATACTTGATTTTTCAAAGCGAACTTGCGGCTCAAGACTCAGGTATTACAAAAGTGGTGAAATTGTCACGGCAAGATCATGACATCGATGCAGAGAGAGAATGAGGTTATCTCTCTCGAGCAGATGGTATTTGAAGACAATGCAGTGCATGAATACCGACATGAGTCATTATTCATCGTTGGAAGCCTGAGCCAAGGATTTAGTACTGCTTACTACTATAGCCATTCATATGGAAGCATTATGTCAAAGAAGGAAACAATCCTCACCTCCAGCCTAAACTGGAGGCTACTGGCTACTGCTTGACTTGACACATAATGTCTTTTGCTTGAAATCATTGATGTACGCAAGTTCCTACCTCATTTTGCACTTACTGAGTGACTTTTTTTCTTCAAATTTGCTGATAAAGGGGACTTGTTGTGTGTTCTAGAGAGAAAACATAGCGACAGATACTTGAAAAAAACAGATATGACCTCTTTATGTCATCATTCTAGAGAACAGTTTTCCAGGAATTCTTAATTTTCGCTTCGTAGTGATGGGTAAGTGACTGAAAATGTTGATATAAGTCACAGAAAGTTATCCTTCTATTAATATATGCATTCTCAGTCAGATAAAATACTATCTGTAAAGGAGAGAAAATAGTCATACTTCACTATAAAAAGTTTTTAATCTTTTCAGGATTACATAAATGCCCTTGTCCTTTCTCATATTCTTCATTGTTACTTTCCACGTTTGTTTCTGTGGATTTAACGGAATTAACATAATTTTGTTAAAAGATATTTCAGTGTACCCTGTAAAGATTGCAAACTGACCCAGTATGTGTTGTCATCAACAAAAATTTCATCACTTGCTCAAGTAGAATGTAGGTAAAGTCGATATGCTGCAGAAAACCTCAAATTATCTGGAAAATTAAAAACATATAAACCATAGTTGTCCTGAAAACAAGGAAAAACTGGGGTTTTTTAGCTGCTTATATCTGAAAAGGACCTTTAGGATCATCTGTAGTATGCTTAAAGATAGTCAGCTTTTCTACCTGACCAGAATTTTCGGAACTGTAAACTGCTAATCAATTATTTTTGGATGGGTCAGTTGAGATAATTTTGAGAGATATTGCTTCTTTTTTAATCTTTCAAATGTAATTTCCATTTTTCTGGTATAGTTTACAATTTGAAACAAAAAGTTTAAATTGAAAACTAGATTTTTAATTAAAAATCTGAAGACACGGGAACTATTGACTGCTGAAGAACTTCACCATCGTTTCTGGAATTGTGACATTTCATGCAGTTGATCCTTTCCAAGATTAGACTTTATTTTAATAGACTTGTGAGAAGTTTCATTTTAAAACTCCTGATCACTCCTAAATTAGATGCTTAACTAATCTTGCTTAACACAAAATGATGATGATGATGGTTCACACACCATGTCATCATGAGAGCTGGATAGTGTCTCCTCACCCTTTTCAAAAGTGGGCAAAACTAAGCAAATTTTGCATTTCCAAAATCTTTGACAGCTTTACTAAGTCATTAAACTGTCATTGCGGCACTAGTTTGTTCAGTTTTAGACTAATTTTTGGAAAACACAATAATTCCAAACATTGATGGTATTTTCATGATGCATAAAGAGCATTTGCAAAACATGGGAAAACTTCAAAACCCTTGATGCCATCAGGGTGTGGTGGAAGGGCCGGGAGGAAGAACAGGAGATGGGGTGCAACTCTAAGCCATGACAGGGACTCATGGAACTCTCTCCTGGCTCTGCTGTAATCCAACCGCCTTCTCACGGATGTTTCAAAACTGTTTTTCCGTCCTTCATGGCACTTGGGGATGAGATGGCTAATGAGGATGTTTCTCATCATGGGCAGGGTGGGGAGAAGTAGCAATTCCCCTGTCTCATTTATCTGGGGAAATTTCCTCTCCCTACCTCCCCCACCACTGTGGCTGATGGTTTTAATTTTTTTCGGACACTGTGGGACATTGTGAGGATGGTATATATCTCTGTATCTCTTCCTGTTAAACGTACAAAATACCATTGGCAACAGAGTCATGGCCTGGATTTTTGTCCCATCAGAGCTAAGGACAGGGTGAGTTTCAGTGCAGGTGACCTGCTCATTGGCTCCCGGTGGGTGGGTTGCACTGGGGCTGAACTGGTAGAAGGTGAGGTGGGTCACTCTTCAGTTTTCACTTTGGACTCTAAGTGCTCTCTGGAGCTGTTATCTGGCTTTGTGGCATTGCAAACTATGTTAAACACTGGAACTAAAAGAAGAATGGTAATTTTCATCTTAGCTTGGGATAGAAAAAGGGCAGATAACTTCTAGTGGGAAGGTAGAAACCGTAGTAGCTTCCTCTTAGATGAGTCAATTCTTTTCAGCTTTTTTCCATTCTAGGTGCTTCAGTGTTAACATTCTCTGCATGGAACTGGATGTGGAGATATGAGTAAAGTGAGATAAGCAAACTGTGAAGCTCATATTGGTTCCCTCACTGGAAAGAATTAAGATGAATAAAAGGGTTTTGAGGTGAGCTAAGTCTAACTACAGATTCAGCAAGGCCACCGAGAAATTTTTAAAATTGCTATTAAACACTTCCTTTCTGTTTGGTACTGACTACAACTGCATGCTTTGTAACAAAGCTAGTGACTCTTTTTTT
>NW_009630713.1:65162-70968 GCF_000690535.1 Cariama cristata | reverse complement strand
GCTGGAAAAGTCACTCGTTGGGCTGGAAGACTCGCCCGCTGGGATAACACTGCGGAGGCACAACAGCAAAGGGCTCCTTACCCGAGTTTTTGGAAGCCTGGTGTAATTTCCAGGCTCTCCAGCGTTGCTGAGCCGAACTGGGCGGTTGCTGAGGAGCAAAAGCTTGGCCTGCGTGGGGAAGGGGTGCAGGGGCAGCGGGGTCCATGCTGCAGCAATGGGAGCAGGATGGAACAGGGTCCTTGTACTTCATGTGCCTCTGGGCTGGTAGGGAGCTCCTGGGCATTTGCACTGCAAAAGGTAAATTGTTCCGTGCGTTAAATCTTTTAAATATTCCACATCTGTAGTTTTCTAAGATGTTACTCAAATTCCTGTTACCCTCCTTTCATAAGACACTACAAGATGGGTGCCCAGATCCCAAACTGCCTGGTGTTTGGAGGCTCAGACCTGGACTGCGGCAGCAGTGCATCCTTCTCTTTCTTCTTTACGAGATGCTTTTCCAAAAGGCCGGTGTGATGTGGGAGCCCATGGCCTGGAAACACTCACTCCTGCGTCCCGCAGGCACTCCTTGAACTCCAAGTTCAGTGCGAATTTTACGATTCACTGGTTATTTCCTGTATTTTCTGAATCTGAGCAAGTAAAAGGCTCCCAGGCTGAGCACAAGTTATAGTAAGGAAACAAAGTGGGCCATATGTTTCAGTGACCTGTTGGACATGCTGCAAGGGATGGAAATGGTTCCCAGCCTCAGCTAGCACCTAGAGGTCATCATTCTCAGTCTGGCAGCCCCCGGTGACAAAAGACCTTCACACCCCCAATCTAAAGGACATCTGAAGAGAGAGACACTGTCGTGGCCAGCAGTGATACCGTCAGGCCAGTGCTTGGCAGCCCAGGGAAGGCTGTTGAAGTTGAGCAGCAGGGCAGAAAGAAGGAGGCAAAGGATGCCGGTGGGGAAGCAGCTGATGGTGTGACTGAGGTGCAAACAAGTAGTCAGAGATGGGGCAGGACCTAGGACTGGGGCTGAGCCAAAAGCCCTAAATTACTTGTCACTGTCATGTGATGGAAGGACTGGCTCCGAGCGCTGCTCTCTGTGCGACCAGTTTTGGGGGGCTTGCGGTGACCAGCTCAGGGACACGCTCAGTTTGTGTACACACCAGAAAGGAGAGGTGGCCATGCTCTTTTCTTGGGCGGCCGGACACTCTCCAGCTGCCACAGTCTCGGTCCGTGCAATCGCGCACAGCTTTTCCGTTCTGAGTATCTGTAGCCTGGGAGGTGTTTTGGTTTGTCTTTGCCTTGGGAGCAGAGCTGGGCCCCACTGCGGTAGATATAAGCGTTGCATTGGCTGGCCAGTGAGGAACAGGCACGGTGAGAACGGAGAGGTAGATGTGCTGTCTTCCAGGTGCATCGCTGCAAGAGGCAAATGGTGGGAGAGGAATAATACATGAGCTAGTACGTAAAGCAGAGGGATAGCCCTGACTCATAGAATCATAGAATGGTTTGGGTTGGAAGGGACCTTTAAAGGTCATTAGTCCAACGCCGCTGCAATGAGCAGGGACATCTTCAACTTGATCAGGTTGCTCAGAGCCCCGTCCAACCTAGCCTTGAATGTTCCCAGGGATGGGGCATCTACCACCTCTCTGGGCAACCTGTTCTAGTGTTTCACCACACTCATTGTAAAAAATTTCTTCCTTGTATCTAGTCTGAATCTCTCCTCTTTTAGTTTAAAACCATTACCCCTTGTCTTATCTGTGTAGAGCGTCCTGCTACATGAGCCCTGGGCTCTGTAACGTATCTGTTAGTGAGGACAACCAGGGGACAGGGTCCTCAGGCAAAATGCCTCTGCCTGCAATAGGGCTTCAGTCCGTGTGAACATGCCAGAACCAGCCAGGACTGCTGGGTGCTGCCTGGAGCACCCCAACTATGTGTCTTTAGACTTTGCCAGCTTGACTGGGCAGTCAGAGGCATGAGGACTGAAACTCTTTGCTTTGGAGTCTTTTTGGACTCTGAAATGAATGGACTGCAGTGGAAAGTGAAAGCAGAGCTTTGTGAGCTGCTGAGTCTTTGGGACACCATGTCCTGCTGTGCTGTGCTTTACAGAGTAACGCTAAGCTTCTCAAAAGTTACACTTGCTTTAACAACATCACCGCCTCCTGTAGGAAATAAGGGTAAGTCCCTATAATGCTGTGCTTAGTGTTTGCTGTAAGCAGTCACTTGGCATCAGGCCATTTTCCCTATGGTCTCTCAGCTCACCTGTGTGATTTTGTAGGGTGCTGAAGATGGCAGGCAGCTCCGCTCCTTGGATCGGCAGCGCTTATCTCTTCCTCCAGTCAACCTGCAAGACCATCGTTCTGCCGTCTCTCTATGAGAGCTCACAGAAGAAACCTAGCGTGTTCAAGGCGCTGAAGCTGGCATTAGCAGGTACCCATCTTCTCTGATATCTTGGCACGCTGTCTCATCTCTTCACACAATGCCATGCCTTTCTTTAATCTCACGCTCGTGGGTAAGGAAAGCTGGTGCTCACTATATTTAGGAAAGACAAGGAAGTGGAGCAACTTCAGCAGAGGTCCACCAAGATGGTTGGGGGCTGGAGCACTCATCCTGTGAGGAGAGGCTGAGAGAGCTGGACTCAAAGTTCCCCAAACTTCAGCCTGGGGAAGAAAAGGCTTTGGGGGACCTACCAAGAGCCTGCCAATACCTACAGGGAGGGGGAGATGGAGCCACACTCTTCGCAGTGATGCATGGGGAATGAGAGGCAACAGGCACAAATTGAAACAAGAGAGGTAGACACCAGACATAAGGACAAACATTTTCCCTATGAGGACAGTCAAGCAGTTGCCCAGAGTGACTATGTATTCTCCCATCCTTGGGGGTTTTCAGAACGGGGCTGGATAAAGCCCTGAGCAACTTGGTCTGACCTCAGAGCTGATCCTGCTTTGCATGGGAGGTTGGGCTAGAGACTTCCTGGGCTTCCTTCCAACTTGAACTATCCTAGGAGTTATCCTACTTTATGAATGTTTGTTTAAACCCATTTATGCAAGAGGGGAAAAGATTGCAATTGCTATGAAAAGAGATTTAATTTCTGTCTTCATACCACCACAGAAACATGATTTCTGCTTTGAGAAGCCGATTTGTGTTAGCCAGTATAAGTTCTTTTCTGATATAAACAGGCACAGTGACATTAGTTTCAACTGTACATAACCCTATTTACATCAAAAAAGGACTTGAGATGCCAGTGGCCATAAAACTGTTTTTCTCTGTCCATCCTTGCACCAAGCTGACTGCAGAATAATAGTAATTTGAAGAGTTTATCATACTTTCCTAGAATGACTCTCATGGCGTTCTTTACCTGTCACATAGCTGAGCCTACATTGTTTAATTGGGCTTGTATAACTATTCTGTAATTTCTTCTGGCAATCACGAGTCTAGCCAAGTCAGCTGGTTTATCCAATACAGGCCTGCTCATCTTGCAGCTCAGTCCAAAGATGTGAAGCAGCAGGAAGCCCGACACAGTTGTCCAGTTAGGCTCGATTTATGGCTGCTTTGTGCCACTGGAATGTGAATCTGCTCACACATTTAAAGGAAAGCCCACAAAAACGCTAAATCCTACCACACTTATTCAGACCTAAAAAGGACAAGGAATCTGAAGCTGTCTGAAATTTCATGAAAACACACGTGCAAAATCCTCTCTTTTGAGGTAGCTTTACAGCTGTCTTATACTCCATTCATAAAGGTTTCCATGTCTGTGCAGCTTTTTCCTCCCCATCCCTCTTACCCTGTTAGGGAAGCTTTTGTTTAACCAGCACTCATGAAAAACAAAGAAGGAAGGAAGCAATAAAAAGACATTTCTGCTCAGCCACAGTGAATTAAAATGCCTCTCCTAGGTGCCTAGCCCCATGCTCCAGTTTCATATCTGGTCCAAACTAGACTTTCTGATGCAACCAGGACTCAGTAAACCCTGTAAAACTGCTGCTAGATCACATACTTTTAAATGCCAGGTCACTTGTCCTGCCTAATGTGGAGCACAGAAGTCTGCTTTGCCTTGGGATTGTTCTCCAGGCACGTCTAAATAATGCCATGATGCGTGGTTTAGACATACCTGATATAGCGCCAGTATGAGCTGGTACATCCGAATGGCTCTGTGCAACGACAGGCCAAGAGGTTAATTCGAGTCTGGAAGCAGTACAGCCAGCCTCCCACAGGCCTGTGCTGCAAAGAAAGAGAAAAACACATGCTCTAAACTGTCATCATCAGCATATAAAATCCCTGTGGAGACAAGGTCAACGTGCGCAGCTAATCAAAACTGAATTTTGCTGGGAGAAGGAAGAATGAAGGCCTGGACAATTTCTATTGTCCATGTCACTCGTGCTCCCCCTGCACTGATGTTAGAGGGTACATCCCTGTCTTCTCCTTGTTTAGATTTTACCGTGAATTAATTCCCTGGGCGAAAGAGCTTAACAAGTCAAGACCCAATCTCAAACAGCCTAATTCCCATGGCTGGATCTATCGTTCACCATTTGTGAGATGCATTGAAAGCTCAGAGCCAGCCAAAAGTTACCTCTAGGCACAGGGTGGAGAGGAAATGCCGGGTCTCTTTCCAGCACCTTCATCATTGCATAAAACTCCAGTAACAAGGACTGAAGACTGACTGAGCACTGCGCTGAACTATGCGCTTTCATCTATAAAGCTTCCCTGTGCTACCAGTTTAGCGTAACCATTTCTGTCCTGGAAATGGAACCTCAAACTTAAAAGCTCCCCTAATAAACAATGTAGGGATAATTACCTGGGGTGCAGTACCATACGGCTTCAATTGGACACCATACTTCATAGGGACTGATGGTGGCAGGGCAGCAAAAACTTAATCCTTTCCTCTTGGTTTTATATACAGGTTTTTCATCCCAGAGGACTTTATCAGAAAGAGAAGAGAATTCAAAAGCTGCTCCGTTGCAGGCTTGGTGGTGGATGGGAGTGGGTCTGGGTTGTCTGTCTCATGCCTGGATAGTGACTCTGCTCACTTCTCCCTGCCAGACTCCACCGGCAGCGTGAATGGTGTGGACATGCTCAAAGTGCACTGCAGCCACCCGCACCTGATAGTCCAGCTCAAGTTCTGCAAGCAGGAGAACTGCCGCCGGTTCCTGCAGAGTTACCGGGAAGGAGCGCTCCAGAAGTCCCTCCAGAATCACCTCCAGCTCTCCTTGGCCATGACCACGGTGCCTCTTGAAATGGAGCTGAAGGCTGGCAATGAGCACCTCGACAAGATGCTGAAGGATGAGGATCGCTGCCTGGAGTGCATCTACAGAGAAAAGGTGAATGGGAGAGGGCGGGAGGCCACGCAGCAATGACGAGTGGTAGCACAGGACTCAGGAAGGTGGGTGCAAATCTTGCTCCTTGCAGCATACTGGGTTGTTGACTTCTCCATTCTTCAGTTCTCAGCTGTAATATGGAGAAATAGCTCTCCCCTTCCCCAGAAGAGAGCCATGCGCTTTTCTGGAAGGGCAATAGAGTTACCTAAAACAGCCTACAGAGATTCTTCTAAATCACTGTGATGTCTGTGTATAAGAATTAGTGTGGCTGTTATCACCACTAAGACGAGGAATTATAGAAAGGACAGCTGAGAGCACAAGCAAGTATGCCTCCACACCCCTGTGAGGCAGGCAGAGAGGGCAACAGTCCTGTGTGGAACAACCACAGCTCACCACCTTCCTCCCCTGCCTCGCACACCACCTCTGCCGAGAGTAGCAATGGTGACTGCACCTAGAAATGAGCGTGAGTGCAAGCACATGATACCAACAACCTGTGACAGAGTGGGGACACA